>NC_074666.1:8825754-9040754 GCF_029448725.1 Salvelinus fontinalis | reverse complement strand
TCTCTTCTCACATGATCATACATGATCATACAGTATGCTGTATAAAGAGTTTGGCTAACTTTCTATGGATCTAATTTAACTGCACTGTATATAAGTATCTGAATATGTAATATTGTGTAACCCCAGGAAGAGAAAGCTGTCAGGGAGAGAGAGAGAGAGAGAGAAGAGAGAGGAGAGGAAAGCTCTCAGAGAGAGAGAGAGAGAGAGTGGAGGCATTGTCATCCTATGGGGGTACTTTAAAAGTACTTTAAAGTTTGTTAAATACCGTGACTTACCAAGACATTTAGTAGAAAGAAAACACATATTCCGCCAGGAATCAACTCCTAAGAGTCTGTATTTTTAGAACGGAGGAGATTGATTAGTTGCCATACATAAGAGAACCCAAACACTCACATCTTTCATAGAGAGCTAGCGAGGGACGGAGAGAGGGGAGGGGCACAGTATAGGCAGGTCGGCTGTCAGGCAGAGAGAGTTCGAACCGTGCACTAGGTCTATCTATCGGAATTAGAAGCTGTATCTTGCAATGGATATTCTACATGCAACAGAACGAAGACCGAAAACACACTTGCATCCTTAGTGAAGAGAAAGAGCAGGAGAGCCAGCTGAACTGTCATTTCAATTTTGTATTGAAAAAAACAAAAAAACATTGTTTTTCCATTATGGATTTTTCTTCAAGTTAAGGATACCAAATTCGCTACACCCCTAGTCACAAGATCGCAACCAAATTTAACACAACATGCTTATGGGAGATTCTGGAGCAGCGCCTGAGACAGTGTTTTTCCTCCACCATCAACAAAACACCAAATGATGGAATTTCTTGTGGAAGAATGGTGTCGCATCCCTCCAATAGAGTTCCAGACACGTGTAGAATCTATGCCAAGGTGCATTGAAAGTGTTCTAGCTCGTGGTGGCCTAATTAAGACACTTTATGTTGCTGTAGTGAGGTGCGTACTGGCGGCAGAGAAGTCAGGCGCAGGAGAGCGAGAACTGATTTACAATGGTGTCGTTTAATATCCATAAACCACCGTCAACAGAACAATACAATAAATGGGTCAAACAAAACCCGGTAAATACCAGCATACGGTGCATAAGCACTACAAGAAACAATTACCGACAAGGACATGGGGGGGAACAGAGGGTTAAATACACAACATGTAATTGATGGAATTGGAACCAGGTGTGATGGAAGACAAGACAAATCCAATGGAAAATGAAAAAAAGGACAGCGATGGCTAGAAGGTCGGTGACTTCGACCGCCGAACGCCGCCTGAACAAGGCGAGGGACCAACTTCGGCGGAAGTCGTGACAGTTGCTGTTTCCTTCATTTTGTCAGTTAGGCTAACTGTAGATGGTGTGTTCATCTACTAGCATGCCGATGTGTGCGACAGTATCGGTTCACAGTGTGTGGCCACATCATAAGATGTATACTGAAAAAGAGTGCCACTATGTGGTGGTCTCCGATAGAGGTGCAGGTTCAGATTATAGGTGCACATCCCGGTAAGAGGACAGAAATCACCAGTAGGACACAGATGTACAGAACACACGGTTATTGCCACGCTCAAGACAGGCGCACACACATACTAAACAGGAAGTGGACTAGGTGAAAGTGATAGTGGTTTCTGTAATGGAACAGAAAGGGGAATGAATTACACAACAGTAATAGCAGTGATGCTAGTAGCTGTGTAGCATAGGCTAGCGGTAATAGCATAGCTATATAACAGTATAGCAGCAATGAACATTGCATACTATACAGCCAGTAGAAGGTATTAGCATAAAATCCTATTAGGCTGGTAGCCTACTGGTTAGAGAGTTGGGCAAGTATAAGCTAAAGGTTGCTGGATTGAATCCCTGATCTGACAAGGTCAAAATCTGTCATTCTGCCCCTGAACAAGGCAGTTAACCCAATGTTCCTAGGCCGTGTCATTGTAAATAAGAATTTGTTCTTAAATGACTTGCCTAGTTAAATAAAGGTTAAATAAAAAAAATAAAAAATAAAACACAGTATGTACAGGTCAACTGGAGTTAGTGAGGTTAGCAATATTGGCTAGTGTAGCACACAGTATAGCAATATATATAGGTTAGGCTAGGCTAGCAGGTAGGATATAGCCATGGGGGCTGACATCTTAAGGCCTATGGCAGGAATGGCTATCAAATAGTTACATAAAAGCTTACAGTACAACCAGACATAAAGTGCCCTATCCCAGTGCAGTGCACTTACATTGGTCAGAGACGCACTAACACTATAGTGTGTTGGGAGAGTCCAGGGCTGCAGGATAATTGGTCCGTGGGTTATGGGCCCAGCTGTAGGGCAGAGATTTATGAGAGAGCTCCTCACTCTGCCACTGCTTGCTGAAGACTATCCTGGCACCCCAATGGTGGAACTAGCTTCCCCCTGAAACTAGGACAGCAGAGTCCCTACCCCCCAGCTCTGACTAGGCCTGTGATATGTAGTTGTCCCACCTAGCTATGTTAAGACGAAGGCACTAACTGTATGTTGCTCTGGATAAGAGTTTCTGCTAAATGACTAAAATGTCAAATGTAAAAATGTAAGACTGAGCCCAGACTGGGTTGGACTGTGCTTTTATACATGTTCTGGTCCCACCTGCCTATTGGATAGATGCCCTGAGGTCACTGCGTGTGGCATGCAACTACAGAGCTCCAGAGGGGGACACGGAGTAGCCTGTAAACAATGAGGATCCTTCCCCACCTCTGCTCTCTGCAGGGTCAGGGAGTCAGGCTTAAGGCTTAAATCCTTAAGCCGAAACAGTTCGGTATAGTTTGTGCATATATTATGACAAAAAAGTGGATGTTTTTGTTTGTTTTGGACTTCCATTAGGGTTTTTGAGACTGTTCAGACACACCCATTTTTTCTGGAGGCAAGACGGACTTCAGAGCCGAAGTCTATGCACCTTTGTCGGAGATTGGTCAACAGTAAGGATTTTTCATTAAAGTCTTTGTTGTCATTCAACGAGAGAAGACTCGTTTTAATGCACATTTTTAATAGAAAAATACTGCACAAAACATCTTAGTTAGATGTTAAAAAAAAACGTCAAAATGAATGACAGATTTCTTGAGTTAACTTAGAACATTTTTTACTATTTTGAGGAAGCGTATACTGGCTACGGCACACTAGCCGAACTTGTTGGGGGTAGGTAGGCTACTTGTTTTAAGAGTTAGAGAGGGCTGTAAGTTAGTGTTCAGGAGAGGGGCTAAAAGCGTTTTCTACGTATTCGTTCTGAATATAAATCATAAAATGTGTATTTATCAAACCGTGACACATAATGCTAATAGAGGCAAACTTCCTATGAACCCCAGGACAATCTGTAGGTTTTACATACAGTATGGCCCCTCACAATCACTGTAAGGGATTACTGGCTAAAGACATCCAACATATCAATATTCATTCCCTCATTCTGACTCTGCCTGCATCCACTGTTTGTTCGTTTTTTCAGCAAAGTGGATGTTTGCAGATATAACAGCCCGAAAGACGCATCCTCAATATTTGCTTGTAGATAAAGTGTTATACAGCAGCCTGTTTTTCCTGGTGTTTTTCCTAGTGTTTTCCTTTCTTTAAATCATTGGAATAGTCTGGGGCGAAAACAGACTGAAGACCAGCACAATGGTACTGATAGGCTTTATATGGCAAAGAATTTTCCCAATATAGATGTCTGACGTAGGTACAGAATAGATTTATTAAACCTAGCTTCAAGCAAATGCATATCAATGGACAGATGGCCTGAGAGCAAGGTTGTTGGAGAATGCATGAGCTGCTTCTTATAGGTGGTGCGTCCACTGCATCTTACTGTTGGAAGCAGGGCCTTCTCCTTCTCTTATTAACTTACCTCTTGAACTATGCTGTACTGATCAAAAAAATGTAAAAAGGAGAGAAATGTCACAATATTTCAAACACCAATTCCATCTGGAATTACCGCTACCTATATTTGGAAGCTATGGATTCATAGTCTCTGTTCACCACCGGCAGAGGAAACAGAGAAAACAGAAAATGGCCACAAATGGCTTAATTTCTCTGAATTGCTCTCTGGCACACTCCTGAAGGAGGGAGTGGAGACAAACAGGAAGAATTTCAGGGTGCCCCAACTCAAAGGCTGTTTCCCAACTGGGATCCTATTCCCTATGTAGAGCAATACTTTTGACCAGGGGCCATAGGGCTCTGGTCAAAAGTAGTGCACTATGTAGGGAATAGGGTAGCTTTTGGAAAGCAGACAAAAACGGCATTATTACAAATGACAGACATCCCTCCCTGTGGATAGGGCTGGTGAATGTAGGAAGCCTAGCACCTCTCACTGAGCCATTTATATCATGCTTATTCCTCTTAATGGCAGACCTGAGTTCAAATGCTATTGAAATTCCCTCCAATACTTTATCTGTGTGTGCTTGAGCTTGCCTTTATGAAATGATATAGTAGTCCCACAACTGCAAACCCCACCCAACTGGCACTCCCAGGGCAGGCTAGATCAAACGCTTAAAGTATTTGAAGGATTTCAAATAGTATTTGAACCCGGGTGTGGTTTCTTTCTGTCTCGAATGAGGGAGGGATAGGTAGTGGTCTGAAGCAGCAGTGTTTTCCTACCTACAAATAACTGGCTGTTGAGCTGCAGATGGATGTGACCGTCGGCGGGGGCCTTCTGTGTGGCGTTGGGGAAAGCGTCCACACGCAGCGAAGCCTCTTTTACATTCCGCTCCGCTCGAACCCGGTGCCACCTGTCGTCGTTTAGTGCCACATCGCCTGTCTCCACCCGCACTTCAAAGGGGCCGTTGCCCACGTCAAACGAGAAGACCACCTCTGTCGGCGCTGTGGGGGAAGGGAAGGAGGAAAGGAGAAGGAGGAATGGGGAGGGAGGGAAGGAAGGAAGGAAGGAGAAAGAGATGGTTAGACACATCAGATAAGTAGCATTTGGATAGGCAGTTAAATATCCCAAAATGCAGAGTACCAAATAAAAAAATGTAACCTCCAGACATCTAGATAATTTTCCTCCCCTTGTCTTCTGACATTTTCTTTCCAATCTTGTCTATAAAAATACTCATCTGACCCATGTAACTTTCACTGCTCGGACAAAATCACATTTTCACATTTTCAGTTGTATGTCTGACACAACTGTGAAGCTTTTTTGATGGTTGCTGTGACCTTGAGTATCAACAGGAATAGAGAAAGATGAGGGGTTGTCATGCCGATACCAGTACAAAGTGGCCTGACAACACTGTGTTCCAGTTATTTTCCCCCAGATCTATCTCACACACTACATCAAAAACGTCCACTGCTGGCCTGGCACTAAACTCCACTATACAGCAGCTAGCTATAGGTAACTGCCAAAATAAAGGATAGACCAAAGTCTTAATAGGGAGTTGGGCCACAATGAGCCAGAATAGCTTTAATGCCCCTTGACATAGATTCTACAAGTGTCTGTAACTCTATCGGAGGGATGCGACACCATTCTTCCACAAGAAATTCCATCATTTGGTGTTTTGTTTGATGTTGGTGGAAAACGCCGTCTCAGGTGAGGCTCCAGAATCTCCCATAAGTGTTCAGTTGAGTTTAAATCTAATGACAGACGGCCATGGCACATGGTTTACATTGCTTTCATGCTCATCAAACCATTCAATGACCACATGTCATTGTCATCCTATGGGGGCATATCCATGGTAGCCAAAATAATGGCCTGCCCAGCATTTTTATACATGAACCTAAGCAGGATGGGATGTTAAAGACGCACCATGCAGAAATTGCTCTGCCATTTCCTGGTTGCTAAAATTCTAATAGTTTGCCTAATTTCAGTTATTGTGACAAAACAAGCAAGTGTAGTGTAGAGAATCATTGTACCATCTAAACCGCTGTGAAATATATTTTCCATAACAAAATATTATATTTTCAGCTGTTTGAAGCTAGTGTACAAAACCGAAAGTAAAAGACACAAAAAAACAAATAAAAAAACGGGAAGCATAGAAATAACACATAGAACAGATCTTCCTCTTCTAAGACGTCCTTTCAATGAGAATGACAGATATATAACTCACATTTCTATGTGAATTTGGTCAGGTTCCACATAGTTACATATTGCAGCTTGAACTTCTTCGAGGTAGGGGGCAGTATTTTCACGTCCGGACGAAAAGCATGCCCAGAGTAAACTGCCTTATACGCAGGCCCAGATCCTAGGATGTGCATATTATTAGTAGATTTGGATAGAAAACTCTGAAGTTTCTAAAACTGTTTGAATAATGTCTGTGAGTATAACAGAACTCAACTCTAACAACCATAGGAAGTGGGAAATCTGATGTTTGTAGGTTTTCAACTCTTTGCTTATCCAAGATACAGTGGAAATGGGGTCATGTTGCACTTCCTATGGCTTCCACTCGATGTCAACACTCTATAGAACCGTGTTTGATGCTTCTACTGTGAAGTGGGGGCAAATGAGAGGAGATTGAGTAAGGTCTCTCCCAGAGTGCCACGCGCTAACCATGCGCTGACCATGCACGTTCATGTGAGAGTTCCATTCCATTTCTGAAGACAAAGGAATTCTAGGTTTGGAACATTATTGAAGATTTATGTTAAAAACATCCTAAAGATTGATTCTATACATCGTTTGACATGTTTCTACGGACTGTAACGGAACTTTTTGGACTTTTCGTCCGTACTTTCCGCTGGACTTGCACTCGCGTCGTGAGTTTAGATTGTGTCCTGAACGCGCAAACAACAACGAGGAATTTGGACATAAATGATGGACATTATCGAACAAAACAAACATTTATTGTGGAACTGGGATTCCTGGGAGTGCATTCTGATGAAGATCATCAAAGGTAAGTGAATATTTATAATGCTATTTCTGACTTTTGTTGACTCCAACATGGCGGAGATCTCTTTGGGTTGATTTGTCGTCTGAGCGCTGTACTCAGAATATTGCATGGTTTGCTTTTTCCGTAAAGTTCTTTTGAAATCTGACACAAGAGGTTGCATTGAGGAGAAGTGGATCTAAAATTCTATGTGTATCACTTGTATTTTCATCAACATTTTGATGACTATTTCTGTAAATTGATGCGGCTCTGCAAAATCACCGGATGTTTTGGAACTACTGAACATAACGCGCCAATGTAAACTGCAATTTTTGGATATAAATATGAACTTTACCGAACAAAACATACATGTATTGTGTAACATGAAGTCCTATGAGTGTCATCTGATGAAGATCAACAACGTTTAGTGATTCATTTTATCTATATCTCTGCTTTTTGTGACTCCTCTCTTTGGCTGGAAAAATGGCTGTGTTTTTCTGTGAATAGGCACTCACCTAACGTAATCGTTTGGTTTGCTTTCGTCGTAAAGCCTATTTGAAATCGGACACTGTGGCTGGATTTACAACACGTGTATCTTTAAAATAGTGTGAAATACATGTATGTTTGAGGAATTGTAATTATGGTATTTCTGTTGTTTTGAATTTGGCGCCCTGCAGTTTCACTGGCTGTTGAAGAGGTGAGACGCTACCGTCCCACATACCCTAGAGAGGTTAATTGATTTTAACTCAGGGATCACACCTATGTGGAAGCACCTGCTTTCAATATAGATTTTTCCCTCATTTACTCAAGTGTTTCCATTATTTTGGCAGTTACCTGTATGTATTTTATTCCCGGAAAACAATTGTAATGCATTTCTTTCATTTAGTGTATATGTTTATACAAAGGTCTTCCTAACTGCCCATCTTATCTGAATGGATCATTTTAATTAATTAAAGTTGTAAAGTTATGGGGCGGCTTGCTTTAGCTCTTTAAAAATATTTTTTGAGGTAGTGGAAGAAGTTTAAAAATTTGTACTTTACTATTTAAAGCAAAGCAATAACATATAGTCAAAGTGTCACGATCGTCTTCTTGAGACAGATTGGACCAAGGCGCAGCGTGTGCAAAATACATCTTCGTTTATTGAGAAGAGAGAGAAAACACAAAACGAACACTATATACAAACTAACAAAACAACCGTGAAGCTAAATAACGTAAGTGCACAGACAAGCAACAAACGTTCAACATAGACAACTACCCACAAAAGCCTACTGCCTATGGCTGCCTTAAATATGGCCCCCAATCAGAGACAATGAATGACAGCTGTCTCTGATTGAGACCCAATCTAGGCAGCCATAGACATAACTAGACAACCTCACTCTTCTCTACCCAATTCACATACAACACCCCTAGACTAGACAAAACACACAAAGACAACCCACCCCAACTCACGCCCTGACCAACTAAATAAATAACAGAAAAAGGAACAATAGGTCAGGAACGTGACACAAAGTTATATTTAGTAAAATAATTGGTCTGATTATTTTGATAGACTACTATAATACTGTTTGTCTACATGTAGTCGGGTGTGCTAGTTTGGGCACTTTGGCCCTGCAAGCTTTCAGAAATGAAAACTTATTGAAACACCATTTTACCAGTATTATAATTGGTTTTGATAATGGCTGCGATCGTACTATTCAGGAATGTAAATATTTTTGTCATTTTTCTCAGACAGCCATAGACAAATGTAATTTCCATCTCATCATTAAACATACATTTTAGTTGAAAATTAAATACCATACAATTAATTTATAACACATTTCTAATACATGTGTACATTAACTTGTATTGAATATTATTTTAAGTGATTTTTAAGGTTTTTCTAATCTTAATAATTCAACAAAATGCCTGAATGTATAAACTTGCCTTTGTGACAGCTGAAAACATGTATTTATCATAAAAACTCGATTTTTCCTAAGGGAGCAGTCCGTGTACTTGCACTCCTTCTTCAGGTTCTCACAGCACAAATACGCAATAAGGTTCTCAATGTTGCTGCAGCTGATCACTTTGTGATACCGTAGTTTGTCCGCCATGGACTGGAGGTTGGTGCGGGTTTTGCAGAGGCATGTGTCCCTATCCTGGCCAGTTGGCTTGACAACCCAAAAAGGACATATTTTGTAGAATTCATAGTAGGACATTTTAATCTCTGAAAATTCCCTCTTAAAATTCTGATAAAGGTTCTGAATTGTGCCATTCAAGAGGCACTTCTGCTTTTTCTTCTTGTTCCCCATTAGTGTGTCCTTTTTCCCTGTTGGTGCTCTACTGTTGGCATCACGTTCGTAGAATCTAGTGATTTTCTCTTCTGTGGCTGTGCTAATTATGTTACACTGCTTTTCCCTGGGGTATTGAAGACTTGTTAGACTGTTTTCATTTGCCCTTTAACCAGACCATACTTTCTCAGGATGTTGCATCTGAGAATTTTTGTTGCCACTTGTTTGTCCTTGGCACTGCGCATTTTTTAAATAATTTTGCTTTAACTGTGGTGGAAATGACAGAATCTGACAGAAATTACAAAAATCTATTTTTACTTTTGGCTTATTTAATGTTTTACATTAATTTAATCTAGAAAATGCTCCAAGGTGTGCACAAGTTGATACCTTTGTATTTTTCTTTGTTTTTAGAAGATGCTACATAAAACACCACAGAGGTGACAGACATAGAAACAAAATAAAAAAATATCCTATATGATACCAGGAACATGTGCAAAAAGACAAGGAGAGATACTGGAAGAAAAAATACATCTATCTCTGAGCATACAAAGCGAGAACAAAGAAGCAAGAGAAGGCAATGGAAATGCAACCAACGGAATATGACAGTCTTTAAAGAGAACAGTTGCAATGGAGACCTGCCTATCAAGCAACACACCATCTTAGTCACCAGATGACTTGCAGCCAGAACATGAGGCCAACATTCCTGCCCTTAACTTACCTGCCCCTGATGCATGCCTTGATATCCCTTCCTCATCTGCAACAGGAATGAGAAGTTGAATACTTGCTGGAAGGATAAAGACTGGAAGAGGTCGCTCAAAATCATACCGAGATCTTTGCATGACAAATGTCAAACTAGACAAAGCTTTACGGAAAGCTGAGAAATACAAAAAAAAAAAGGTATTGATGAATAAAATGGAGAGACAAGATTCCCCAAAGACAAAACAGCAAATTAAGGGAATTCTGAAGGACTTGAAAAGGATTTTGTTTCAAAATGCCATCATTGCAGAGTTAAGTTTGTAATGGAAATGACACTTCTACAGTTTTTGGAGAAAAATGACAGACTGCTTAGCATGCTTTGGCTATTATTACAGCTCGCATATAGTTTACACTAAATACATAAAATATACAATTTCTTTCAAAATACAACAAATTAAAGACATTCTAGCCTGTTTGGAAATTACTTATTTACATAGATTTTTCTTAAACTTCTGGACATCACATCTGTTTCCATGCTAACTAACTTAACATTCTCTTGACAAAACTTTATTAAAGAGAGATTTGGCCTCAGTGGTGGATATTATGCCACTACCAAAGGACAGGTATATTTTGTGTAAATCACAATGTAAAGGGGATACTCACAATAAATATTGATAAAGATTTTATTTAATCGACTCAATCTCTCGTAGATAACATTATATAATGTGAAAGTATTAATGTTTTCTCATGTAAAAACATAGTAGAAGCTCAAAAGTCTGAGTCAGGGACAAGGGCAAAACAGTGAAATTGAGGTATAAAATACATCTGAAAAGTAACTTAAATACTTGATAGAGAGGTGTTAAAAAAATGGGGTGATTGTAGTGTGAACTTAACATAAAGAATAAAACTTTTTTTTTTAATTAAATCTAAAAAGATTGACCCTGAGGACATAGAAATGCCCGTAGTTGCAGAATCACCCAGTTATCTTTTACCTTTACTAATGGTCTTTAGGCTGCCTTGCACAATAGTAAACCCCCATTCAGCTGGCGGCGCTGTTGTGCGTTTCTGACTAGGAACCATCATCTTCAACCAATGACTGTATGTATGTGTCACGCCCTGACCTTAGAGATCCTTATTATTCTCTATGTTTGGTTAGGTCAGGGTGTGACTCGGGTGGGAAATTCTATGTCTTCTGTTTCTTTGTTTTTGGCCGAGTGTGGTTCCCAATCAGAGGCAGCTGTCTATCGTTGTCTCTGATTGGGGATCATACTTAGGCAGCCCTTTTTTCCACCATTAGGTTGTGGGATCTTGTTTTCTGTTTAGTGTCTTAGCCTGACAGAACTGTGCGCTTTCGGTTTACGCTTTTGTTATTTTGTTTGAGTGTTTTTTGAATAAAAGGAATCATGAACACTTTCCACGCTGCGCTTTGGTCTACTCTTCCTACTACCAACGAGAGCCGTTACAATATGAATGGACAAAGCCATCGATCACGTGACACCGTTCCTTCCTATGTAAAGACTAATTTGGGCATTTTAGCCATATTATGTCGGTTAAGATGGCATCTCATGGAGACATAACATGTGCAGTTTAAGCTACTCCAGGAAGTGGCTTTGCAGGCTAGGTCAGTGCAGCCCCCTTATTAGCCTCGTTTGTACCTGGTGCTAACATGCGTCCTTTGTCCAGAGAGGTATCTTATGAATCAGGTTTGAGGAGTTAGCGAGGTAACTTTGGTAAACTCTGAGTTCAAGTCGGGATTATCAGTCATGCGAATGTGGCTCACTGTTTAAAACCTCTACCGAGTACCTAACCCGGATCCGGGAGCACCCCCACCCCCCCCACACTGATTAGCATCGCTAGCATAGCGTCACAATTAAATAGTAGCATCTAAATATCATTAAATCACAAGTCCAAGACACCCAATGAAAAACACAGATCTTGTGAATAAAACCACCATTTCAGATTTTTTAAATGTTTTACAGGGAAGACACAATATGTAAATCTATTAGCTAAACACGTTAGCAAAAGACACCATTTTCTTACTCCAACAGTTTTTTCCTGCGTCAGTAGCTATCACTAATTCGACTAAATGAAAATATATATAGCCACTAACCAACAAACAAATTCATAAGATGACAGTCTGATAACATATTTATGGTATAGCATAGTTTTTTTTTTTTTAAATGTGCATTTTTCAGGTATAAATCACAGTTCTACATTGCAGCTGCAATCTGATATAGTGCTGATGCAGCTAGAACAATTACAGAGACCAACGTTATATAACTAATTACTTGTCTTAAAACATTTCAGAAAAAATACACAGCGTACAGATATTGAAAGCCCAACATCTGGTGAATCCAAACAATATTTCAGATTTATTAAATGTTTTATAGCGAAAACAAAATGTAGCGCTAAATTAGCATAGCCACGCCAGCCAGAACCAGCTGGGCGCGCCCGACCAGTTCACATGCACGACAGATATATGAAATAACATCGTAAATTGGGTCTTACTATTGCTGATCTTTCATCAGAATGTTGATCAAGGTGTCCTTAGTCCTGATGAGTCGTTCAATCCATTCACAATGGCAACTTTCCCTCTTCATTTAGCCTGGGTACTGGTCGACTGGCACGGTCCCTGTCCAAAGTTAAAAAACTCACAGAACGGAACACGGCAAAACTCCCGAAAAAATTCAAATAATCTGATTAAACTATATTGAAAAAACATACATTAAGATGATATGGTCACATGTATCAAACAAACTTCGAGACGGAGATAGTTTTCATCCGTAACGTCAGCATAACAAAAGACAATTGCACCTCTAAAACGCGCGTTTCAGAAAACCGGAAGTTGTCGGTCACGCTAAAGAAATAGGTCTTATTTCACGTCAGTACAAGATAAACAAAAAATTTCTCCTCTGACGTCTTCCTGACACCCAGAGGAAGACGAATGAAGTGTGTTTCGGGTCATAGGTGGCGTGACCATATATAGGCAGAGCGTTGAAGCGAGCATACACATCTTGCAATCTTCTTCTTGCTCAGGGAAAGTGCTGTCAAATGACCTGTGTTTCACTCAGAGTCAAAATTGAAACGGTTTTAGAAACCATAGCTTGTTTTCTATCCAATGGTATATGGTTATATGCATATAGTAACAGCAATAATTGAATAAGAGGCAGTTTAATCTGTAGAGGCAATTATGCTAATGTGAAAACAGCACCCCCTGTATTCTCAAGAAGTTTTAAAGTCAGGTACATTTCTATGGCAACAAATCCTTTAGAATAGGGATAACTCAATTTTTCCTGAATGAAGCGGCTGAGGCATGAGTTGAGGACCAATGAAATCAGACACAAATGACACTCTCTCAAATAGTGTCATCATCCCCTTCATTTGAGGAAGACGACTAATGAAATATTAAATTAATTAAATGTTTTCCTGCGAAAAAAATTGCATGTTAAAATACCTAACACATTACACACTTAGCAATGACAGTATTTGCTTTCAAAACTGAATATTGTTCGCACAATTGTATTTAGAAATTTGCGAAAGGCATACTGACAGCCACAACCAACCACTATGGCACTATGGTGTTTAATTTCATGGCTACAGACATGAGTGCTACGGGTCTGTAGTCCTTTCAGCAGGTTACCTTAGTGTTCTTGGCCACAGGGACTATGGTGTTCTACTTGAAACATGTTGGTATTACAGAATCAGTCAGGGAGAGGTTGAAAATGTCAGTGAAGACACTTGCCAGTTGGTCAGTGTATGCTCAGAGTACACGTCCTGGTAATCTGTCTAGCCCTGCGGCCTTGTGAATGTTGACCTGTTTAAAGGTCTTACTCACATCGGCTGCAGAGAGCATGATCACACAGTCGTCCGGAAAAGCTGATGCTCTCATGCATGTTTCAGTGTTACTTGCCTCGAAGCGAGCATAGAAGTTATTTAGCTTGTCTGGTAGGCTCGTGTCACTGGGCAGCTCTCAGCTGTGCTTCCCTTTAGTCTGTAATGGTTTGCAAGGCTGCTACATCCAACGAGCGTCGGAGCCGGTGTAGTACGATTTGATCTTAGTCCTGTAATGATGCTTTGCCTGTTTAAAGGTTTGTCAGAGGGCATAGCGGGATTTCTTATAACCTCCCGGGTTAGAGTCCTGCTCCTTGAAAGCAGCAGCTCTACCCTTTAGCTCGTTGCGAATGTTGCCTTTAATCCATGGCTTCTGGTTGGGGTATGTACGTACAGTCACAGTGGGGACGACTTCACCGATGCACTTATTGAGGAAGCCAGTGACTGATGTGGTGTACTCCTCAATGCCATTGGAAGAATCCCGGAACATATTCCAGTCTGTGCTAGCAAAACAGTCCTGTAGTTTAGCATTTGCTTCATTTGACCACTTTTTTATAGACCAAGTCACTGGTGCTTCTTGCTTTAATTTTAGCTTGTAAGCAGGAATCAGGAGGATAGAATTAATGGTCAGATTTGCCAAATGGAGGGCGAGGGAGAGCTTTGTACACGTCTCTTTGTGTGCAGTAAAGGTGGTCTAGAGTTTTTTCCCTCTGGTTGCACATTTAACATCCCTGCATTAAAGTCCCCGGCCACTAGGAGCGGCGCCTCTGGATGAGTGTTTTCCTGTTTGCTTATGTGGGTATACAGCTCATTGAGTGTGGTTTTAGTGCCAACATCAGTCTGACAGCTACGAAAATACAGATGAAAACTCTCTAGGTTAATAGTGTGGTCTACAGTTTATCATGAGATACTCTACCTCAGGCGAGCAAAACCTCGAGCCTTCCTTAGATATCGTGCACCAGCTCTTGTTTACAAATATACATAGGCCCCCGCCTCGTGTCTAACCAGTCTAACAAATTATTTGTCCAATTCGAGGTGAATAATCGCTGTTCTGATGTCCAGAAGCTCTTTGAAGTCATAAGAGACCGTAGCAGCAACATGATGTACAAAATAAGTTACAAACAATGCGAAAAAACAAACAAAATGGCACGGTTGGTTAAGAGCCAAAAAACAGCAGCCATCTTTCACAACAAGCTGTTCAGAAGGAGTGATAGGAGTGGGAAAAAGGTGCTCATGCAGTAATACAATAAAGACGTCACTTCTCAAAGCCTACTTCACGCCACAGCCTGCTGAATTTGGAAGATAACTTTATTTTTATTTCGGCACAATTGAAAATGTGGCGCTGACTTGCCCATGTATTGAAGTTTCAGCATTCTCTCAATTAAGAGTTCAGCGGACGAGTAATATCCACCATCTTAGTACGTATGAAGCCTGACCTGGAATATGAACCTAACTGAAGCTGGATAGCTTTATAATATTCTGAGTAGATTTAGCTTGCTTCATAGTATACCACTCTGATCTTGTCCACATGCTGACTGTGCCCACATTTCCCGAAATATGTCTACACATGGTATTAAAATGTGTCTCATATCCGTCCACTGTGTCCGCATTGTGACCAGATTACCTGGTCCGTCCCTGTATGCAAAATATTTAGCTATTCTTATAAAATAAAATAAATAAATAAATATTAAGACACATAATGATTCCATCAGTCAATGGTGCCACCTGTCAGTGATTTTAGAAAGTGGAATAATTTAAATTGATTTATATTATTTGATTGTCCAGATCTGTTTACACTTGTAAGATATCCAGACATAATGGGTCCCTGACTACCTCCAGAGGTGGTCAAGAAGATCTGATCACAATCAGATCACAATGCATCTTTTAATCGTCTACACATGTCTGAAAATGTGGGCACAATCAGAATGTGAGCAAGATCAGGACAAAAGATGCATGTTAGAACCAGCTATAAAAGGGGCTCCTGAGTAACTCGAGTTACTGAGTAACTCAAGTTACTCTAGCTATTTGGGGTGGCAGGTAGCCTAGTGGTTAGAGCATTGGACTAGTAACCAAAAGGTTGCAAGATCAAATCCCCAAGCTGACTACAAAAATCTGTTGTTCTGCCCCTGAACAAGGCAGATAACCCACTGTTCCTAGGCTGTCATTGAAAATAAGGATTTGTTCTTTTAACTGACTTTCCTAGTAAAATAAAATTGTTGAAGGCCAACTGTGGTACTGCAATTAGCAACAAAATTATCATTTTAACTTCTTCTGTGTGCGATTTGTAAATAATCGGACCAAGGACATATATCTGGTGTATTAGAAGCAATTATTGGTACCATGATTGTCTTTGAATGTTTTATTTATTTACACAAAGATTGACCACAAAGATTTACATTTTTACATTCACTATAATGGTGGATCATGTTTTCTGCTAACAATGCCTGCAGTACCACGGTCGTTTCACTTCCTTGGCTTCAATGGTAGTCGTTCTCCCCTGTCATCAACCTAGCTAGGAACATGGTAATAGGATTGGAGACAACTTTGTTTTTATTTCAAACATTCTTTGTGTGGAGTAAAGAAAGACAGACTGACTGAACTGGCTACACAACTCTCATTCATATTCAAATGTCTAACCTACTATTGTTTGGTGTGAAAACTGAAAGAAGAAGACAGGACAAAGCAGTCTTCTGTCACAAGATGGGAATAAAAGGATAGGATAATGTGGACCACACTCTTAGGAAAGCAAAGCAGCTATGAATCATTCATGCTGTTGGTTTCAGATAAATAAGTTCAGTGTAAATTAAGTTTGTTTTTAATAATAATAATTGATTTCTCTAACGCTTTCATTACAAAAAATAATCTCAAGGTGCTTGAAAAATCATGTATCACTGATACATGAATATAGGTCTGGACTATGATTTTCAGCCAGTTTCAGTGTCAAGCCTCCAAAGGATGGAGCGACAGTCAAGAAGGAACCGCATGGCTGGAACAGAGGGAGGAATAGCAGTGAAGTAGAGGAAGATGTCATCCACTCTGTTTCTGTCTAACCTGTTGGGAAAGTGGTCAGAAGTTTGAAAGAAAAGTAGAAAGGAATGACATTTTAGTGCGAATCCTACCGCCTACGTTCCGGCCCTACCCTACCCGGGCCCGATTGCGCAACCCGAAATTAGAAATACAGTAACTTCCTCTGTCAGTATCCATAGCTGATTGTCTTTATCTGTCCATCACTCCGTGCGCTGCCCCATACGCTCCTCTGCAAGTGTGAGTATCCATAGCAACATCTCCATTTGGGCTGCTCAATGACGAGACTAATAGAGCTGTTAGCTGGCATTAGCTACTGTAGCTACTTTTCGTAACTCTAAACTCAGACAAACCACTAACTTTTGTAATTATGTTCCAGATTTGAATCCCAGAGAAGTAGACTATGATTTCATACCCTTTAAATTGATGTCTAAAGTGCTGGAAAAGTGGTCAAAATTGCAGTTGTTTGTAAAAAGTTTTGGGGAAAAATTGTTAATGCGGTTACTGAAACAGCTGTATCGCTAGATTAGAAGCAGATATTGTTGTTTCGATTCGAATAGCAGAGAATAAAAGGAACATTTCATACGCTCTAACTTTTTGGGAAAGTGGTAAAAATGTCAGTTATTTATAAAAAGTTTGAGAAAATTATGCGATAAAACCGCTATCTTTTGATTCGTATGTGTTATTTTTGTACCGATTTGATTATCAGAGACATAGAGGACCTTCCTATATTTTTTGTCTAACTGTTTGGGAAAGTGGTCAAAGTAGCTGATTCGTCTGGGAGGTGATGTCACAATGGGACCTTTAGAATGTTGAAGAAATCCCATGAAAGAGAATGAAGATGTACAAAAAAAGGACAAAAAGCTTAGGAATAAAATATATAAAAAAAGTTGTATCAAGCACTCTGGCCCTGACCACTCTGCACGTTTTAAAGTTTGAATGATTTATCTAGCTGAAACGGTGTAAGAGGAGTAGCGTTCCAAATAATAACAATAAGAAGTATGACATAGATTTAAAGTGGGGACTCACTGTTTTTTATAAGATAAGTTTAATGCTAGCTAGCAACTTACCTTGGCTTACTGCATTCGCGTAACAGGCAGTCTCCTTGTGGAGTGCAACGAGAGAGAGGCAGGTCGTTATTGCGTTGGACTAGTGAACTGTAAGGTTGCAAGATTGGATCCCCCGAGCTGACAATGTGAAAATCTGTCATTCTGCCCCTGAACAAGGCAGTTAACCCACCATTCCTAGGCCGTCATTGAAAATAAGAATGTGTTCTTAACTGACTTGCCTAGTTAAATAAAGGTATAAAATACATATTTTACAAAAAATACAATTAATTAATTAATTTAACAAATCGGCAAATCGGCACCCAAAAGTACCGATTTCCGATTGTTATGAAAACTTGAAATCGGGCCTAATTAACCGGCCTTCCGATTAATCGGTCGACCTCTAGTAGAGATGCATCCTCCTTCTATTGGCATTTGTTAACTTCTTTGGGCTGCAAGCCCGAAGCCGAGCACAATATGACAACAGCCACTTCAAGTGCAGGGCGCGAAATTCAAAATATATTTTTTAGAAATATTTAACTTTCACACATTAACAAGTCCAATACAGCATATGAAAGATAAACATCTTGTGAATCCAGCCAACATGTCCGATTTTTAAATGTTTTACAGCGAAAACACCACATATATTTATGTTAGCTCACCACCAAATACAAAAAAGGACAGACATTTTTCACAGCACAGGTAGCATGCACAAAGCAAACCTAACTAACCAAGAACCAACCAAACTAACCAAGAAACAACTTCATCAGATGACAGTCTTATAACATGTTATACAATAAATCTATGTTTTGTTCGAAAAATGTGCATATTTGAGGTATAAATCAGTTTTACATTGCAGCTACCATCACAGCTACTGTCACAAATAGGACCGAAGCAGCCAGAGTAATTACAGACACCAACGTCAAATACCTAAATACTCATCATAAAACATTTCTGAAAAATCGATGGTGTATAGCAAATTAAAGACAAACATCTTGTGAATCCAGCCAATATTTCTGATTTGTTAAGTGTTTTACAGCGAAAACACAATATAGCATTATATTAGCTTACTACAATAGCCTACCACACTACCGCATTCATTCATCAAGGCACGTTAGCGATAGCAATAGGCACGTTAGTGATAGCGAATAAACCAGCAAAAGATATATAATTTTTGACTAACCTTGATAAGCTTCATCAGATGACAGTCCTATAACATCAGGTTATACATACACTTATGTTTTGTTCGAAAATTTGCATATTTAGAGCTGAAATCAGTGGTTATACATTGTGCTAACGTAGCATCTTTTTCCCAGAATGTGCGGATATTTTTATGGCACTCAACTATTCTGACCAAATAACTATACATAAACGTTACTAAAAAATACATGTTGTATAGGAAATGATAGATACACTAGTTCTTAATGTAATCGCCGTGTTAGAATTCTAAAAATAACTTCATTACGACATCCAGCTTAGGTATAGCGAGAGAGTACCCAAAATCTGGGCGCAAACGACTATTTCAACATGTTCGACAGATATATGAAATAGCATCATAAAATGGGTCCTACTTTTGACGATCTTTCATCAGAATGTTGTACAAGGGTCCTTTGTCGGGAACAATCGTTGTTTGGATTTAGAATGTCCTCTTCTCCAGTCAATTAGCACGGAAAGCTAGCAAAGTGGTGCGAAGCTCTCCTTCCTGAACAAAGGCACACAACGCAACACGCCTAACGTCCCGAAAAAATTTCAATAATCTAATAAAACTATATTGAAAAAACACACTTTACGATGATATTGTCACATGTATCAAATAAAATCAAAGCCGGAGATATTAGTCGTCTATAACGACAGCTGTACAGAAGGCAAAACCAGGTCCCTTCACGCGCTCTCCAGAAAACAGGAAACTGGTGACACGTCATACAAAGAGCATTTGTTCGACCCCAGATCACTCCATTTCTTCTCTCACTGCCTGTCGACATCTAGTGGAAGACGTATGAAGTGCATGTATACTGATATATATCAAGGACATTTATAGGCAGGCCCTAGAACAGAGCATCGATTTCAGATTTTCCACTTCCTGTCGGGAAGTTTGCTGCAAAATGAGTTCTGTTTTACTAACAGATATAATTCAAACGGTTTTAGAAACTAGAGAGTGTTTTCTATCCAATAGTAATAATAATATGCATATGGTACGAGCAAGAATTGAGTACGAGGCCGTTTGAAATGGGCACCTTTTATCCGGCTACTCAATACTGCCCTTGCAGCCCAAACAGGTTAAGTCAAGTATACCTACATACAGAAGCAGATGCTATTTACATATGTGGGGATCTTAACAGTCGAATTGGGAGGTTAGATGACTATATACAGTTGAAGTCGGAAGTTTAAAAAATTGTGTAGACCTCCACAACTCTGGTTCATCCTTGGGAGCAATTTCCAAACACCTGAAGGTACCACGTTCATCTGTACAAACAATAGTACCCAAGTATAAACACCATGGGACCACGCAGCCATCATACCGCTCAGGAAGGAGACGCGATCTGTCTCCTAGAGATGAACGTACTTTGGTGCGAAAAGTGCAAATCAGTCCCAGGACAACAGCAAAGGTAGGTGTATGTAAACTTCCAACTTCAACTGTGCATAAAATTGATGATATTCCATTGAGTGTTGCTTTGGATGACTCTGTTAATCATCATGGGGAAACACTATTAGAATTCCTTCAGGACTCTAAAATGTGTATCATTAATGGAAGGATATTCCCCTTAAGAGATAACTTTACATCCATATCTGGCAAAGGAAAAGCTGTGGTGGACTATATACACTGCTCAAAAAAATAAAGGGAACACTTAAACAACACAATGTAACTCCAAGTCAATCACACTTCTGTGAAATCAAACTGTCCACTTAGGAAGCAACACTGATTGACAATAAATTTCATATGCTGTTGTGCAAATGGAATCGACAAAAGGTGGAAATTATAGGCAATTAGCAAGACACCCCAAATAAAGGAGTGATTCTGCAGGTGGTGACCACAGACCACTTCTCAGTTCCTATGCTTCCTGGCTGATGTTTTGGTCACTTTTGAATGCTGGCGGTGCTCTCACTCTAGTGGTAGCATGAGACGGAGTCTACAACCCACACAAGTGGCTCAGGTAGTGCAGCTCATCCAGGATGGCACATCAATGAGAGCTGTGGCAAGAAGGTTTGCTGTGTCTGTCAGCGTAGTAACCAGAGCATGGAGGCGCTACCAGGAGATAGGCCAGTACATCAGGAGACGTGGAGGAGGCCGTAGGAGGGCAACAACCCAGCAGCAGGACCACTACCTCCGCCTTTTGAGCAGGAAGAGCACTGCCAGAGCCCTCTAAAATGTGCTGGTGGAACTCTGCAAAGATGCCAAGACACTAAATTTGATTTAGATGTGTGGTATGAAACATTTTGTGATGTCATATATTCTGAAATGGGAAAACAATTATGAAAATAGAAATACACCACCAAGTCCAAGACATTTTACAAGCCGAATAAGGCTTGTTGGAATGATGAGTTAAGGGACCCCCTATGGTCTAGAATGTACTTATAATGACAGTGTAAAGATAGGAATACGAGAGAACCGTGTAGGAAGGAGTTTTAGAAAAAACAGGATGTGTTTGATAAAAGACTGCACCAATTCAAACTGAGATATCAGAGAAGGCAGTTATTATGGAGATACAGACAAGAAACCCTCAACCGTTTTGGAGCCAAATAAACAAGGTAGGACAAAAAATACATCAGAAAATTATAATGGAAGTCAGGGAAGAGCTAGGGGGGGGGGCTGAACTATTATGCAGGTACTTAAGAGTGGGAGCTAGTTTGTTCTCGGGTAACAAAAAGTTAAGGTGATTGACGCTGCAAAGTTTTAAAATACTCTAAATTAATTTACATCCTATATGATTTGCTCCAAATTTGTTTTGAGTACAGTATACTGCCATCCACTTGGTATAAGTCTATAGTGAAACCCATTCCCAAATCTTCAAAAAAATTACCTGAGAGTACCACTGAACTATAGAGGCATAGTTTATTAAGTTCTGTCTATAAATTATATTCATCCATCCTCAACAATAGGCTAATGGCCTTTTTGGAGGATCAAAACATTCTGGTGTATGAACAAAATGTATTTCGTAAATCCAGAGCCTGTATAGATCATATCTTCACGGTCTGTACAATAATCAGAAATAGATTACACAAAGAGAAGCCTACTTTTGAATGTTTCACTGATTTCCAGAAAGCTTTTGATTTTGCAAATAGGGATATTTTAGCCTATAGTTTGTTAAAGACAGGGGTTGATGGGAAATGTTATCTTACAAAGTAACAATTGCTTGTGTGCGTGTTAATGAATATGGTACAGATTGGTTTCCCACACCTTCGGGTGTAAAACAAGGAGACACCTTATCACCGACTTTGTTTGCTTTGTTTATAAATGACTTGGTAAAATAAATTAAACAGTTAAATATTGGAGTAAGATATGATGATGAAATGCTAAGTAAATTTTTATATGCTGATTATATTATTTTGATGGCAGAAACTGAACAGTTAATATGTGCAGTCAATTGGTGTAAAAGATGGAGATTTTCATCCACTCTATTTCAGTTTACTTCATCCACCCTATTACAGCTGATATCATCCACCCTATTACAGCTGACATCATCCACTCTACTTATAGCTGAGTTCATCCACTCTATTACAGCCAACTTCATCCATTCTATTACAACTGACTTCATCCACCCTATTGCAGTTGACTTCATCCACCCTATTACAGCTGATATCATCCACCCTATTACAGCTGAGTTCATCCACTCTACTTATAGCTGAGTTCATCCACTCTATTACAGCCAACTTCATCCATTCTACTTACAGCTGAGTTCCACCCGTATGAAGTCTTTGATGCCCAGGTTTTCCAGGAAGACTCCTGAAGCGGCGGTGGTTTTGAACAGGAAGGAGATGTCTGCACTCAGCTCTCCGTGGAACGTGGGGAAGTGCAGATATGACGTCTCTTTGTTGAAGAATGCTGCGTTCCAGAAGTTCTCTGAGGAAATTATGGAAATCAATACATTTACATGTACATACATTTTGGTCGTTTAGCATACTCTTATCCAGAATGACTTACTCAGTGCATTCAGCTAAGGTAAATAAGACAACGACAAATCACATAGGTGAGACAACCATAGCATGGTGCTGATTGAGAAAAAGGGTGCTTTTTGGAAACTAAGGTCTAAATAGACTGAGAACAAAATAAGATGCGGCTTCGAGAGTATATGTCCTCAACTTGTTTCGTTCTCAGTTCATAATAATGATCTGTTGATGAGACTGTCAGGCACAAGAGGCCAACTGTTTCTTCTAATTCATCTTAATTATATTCCACCTCTGTTTCCCCCGTTTATGTCTAATTTACTAAGATAAATATTTCAGGTAACCAAGGATGCAATTAGGAATAAAAAAGAGATTGGGACTCTTGATTCATTATTGCCTGATTAACAACTACCTACCGCCATCAGCATAAGAGCATAAAAGAGAGAACATTGTTTTTGTAACCATTCTGCTAATGTGGTACAGATAATTAGGTTATGTGCATAATCAGAGTGATTAACATGATGATTGATGGAGAGGAAGAGAATGTGTCATTAGCATCAAACAGGTATGGGAAAATAAACGACTGTGCTGAGGACTCAGAGTAGGAGTAGCTTGTAAAGTCTACAGTGCTCAGGTCATTTATCTGCATTTGTTTGAATCACAGCCTGTGTGCATTGTAAATACTCCATGTCCATATAGAAATAATGGAGTGATAGATTGACTGATATATCAAAAGCGAGCACACACTATTCAGTAAAACCCAGTCAGTTTATTGGAGGAGGGTCAGTAATGGATAAAATAATGGACTGATTTAGTAGAACGATTAATTGACTTGATCCTTACTTTCTAACCCAGAGTAAGGCACTGTGTGCCGAAACTTTGGTGATACCCAATAAATAATTGGGAATATACACAGGGTTCCAAAGGGTTCTTCAGCTGTACACATTGGTTTGAGGTAGAACCGTTTTGGGTTCCATATAGAAGCCTCTGTGGAAAGGGTAAATAAGCTGAATAACCCTTTTAGGTTCTAGATACAGTAGCACTTTTTTCTACGAATGTAGATCGAGTGTGAGACTATCTTTACTATGTCATAATTTGATACTTACTGTCGCCATGACACCTGAGTGGTCCGACTTTATAGGCTGCCTCTGACCCAGGTCTCTGTATATCCCCAACAACCACCCATCTGACCGGCAGATTCTCCTTATGGGTGAGCAGGCCAGAGTCAGTCGCCCTGGGTTACATAAAACAGAGGAGGGATGCATTAAAACAACAGAGGAACAAAGGACCAGTTCAAAAACAGTGTATATCGTCTATGTTGCTTACTTCAATTGAACCTAATTAACAGCCATCCTGAGTATTTGATTTCTGGTTAGTTTATGAAGCACAGTAACGGTAGGTTGTCTTTGTGTCTGGATTCACAGTGTGACAGTAATAGCAGGCAGCTGGTCTGGTTCCTCTCAATAATCTCAATAATATGTATAGCTATCAATGAGAGACATGGTGTTGGGTGGAGGTGTATAGCTTCGGTCCTCCAGAGCTAACAGTATACACCATTTGTTGCATTTCAATGGCAAGTTGATTACTTGGGCTACCAGGTGTGTGGAATCTATAGACAATCAATATGAGAGAGAGAGAGCGAGAAGCAGGATGGGAGCCTTCGAGAACTGGAGTTGTGCACTACTGGTGTTGTAGGAAATGCACATACAGAGATGTAGGATGAATGTTATTTTTATACAATAGAGTTGTAAGTACAGTATACTTCTGCTGCATCTTTGGAGATGTAGGCATTTGACTAATACTCCTAGAATAGAACCATTCCTTCTGGCCAGCTACTTCCTGTTCTGATTATTGCTTTATCAAATACCACTAGGGCACAAACAATCACAACAGGAAATAGAAAATAAAATTGAGCCGATTATAACAACCTCCATCCAGATGATGTTTACTCTATGTGATGTTTATGGTCTTGTAGTCTTATCACTGTAGCGTGGGCTCTAAACATTTCATGAAAACAAATATAAATGCCGGTGAGAGAACAAGGCCGTTTCTGAATATGATAAAAAATTGAAAGGTGAATCTCAGTCAGTAGAGAATCACACTGAGTGTTGAGTACAGCAGATGGTATACTATAGCATGTTGGGGCAAAGATCCAGACATTACATAGGGAAGGGTGGACTAAAAGGAGCTGAAGAGTACTGGTGATTGGTGTTCTGAAGAGGAGGAAGAAAGAAGAAGTATATATATAGAGAGAGATATAAAGAAAGAGGGGAACAGATAGAGAAAGAGAGTGAGAGAAAGAGGGGAGCAGATATATATAGAGAGAGAAAGAGAGGAGCAGATAGAGAGAGAATGAGAGAAAGAGATTGAGGGAAACATATAGAGAATGTGATGGTATTGTACCATTCTTTGCGGTCAGCGTCACAGTTGCAGTAGTGGTCTGAGTCGATGCAGTTCCCCTGAAGACCGCAGCCACACTGCTGGCTCCCTGGTACCGCCCCGCCCCAGTACGTCTGGGGCTCATCTGTACGACCCACCCACCAGGTGAACGGAGATCCATCTGAGACAAAGACACACACACACACGCACACACACGCACGCACACACACTTAGAAGGTGTTGGATTCTGGAGTAAACTTTGAACATTGTTATACTCAGAGTATAGGAACATTAGTTACACAAGAGACATGAGGGTTGCCATAATGAGGGGCTGAGTGCAGGGAAAACAATTGCATGTGACAGTACTGATAAGAGGAGAAACCGTTGAAGGTTTCATATCACTTAGTTCCCCGCTTAGCAAGAATGATGCAATGTTTGGAGATAAGGAGGAGACTCCACCCAATGTGGGGTATGAATACCACCAGGGGGGAAGCCATGTCTGTGTCTGAATACAGCTGTGTCGACCCTTTGGGAAGAATAAAACTTGGTCAAGCTTCTCTAGGGTCCGTGAGTTAATTACTCTGAAAAATTTGAACCTAACAAAGGGGTGTGTTCAAAAACACTAAAGACTCCCAAACTCCTGTTCATTTATTTACTATGTAGGGCATGAGATGTTTGAGTAGTATTGTAAAAACAGATCAGACAAGATGTGTTTTACCTAAAGATCAATTTGGTGCTATTTGCAATGAGGACACTAATGACATTTAACAGAGACACGTTCCACAAAAAGACTGTAACAAGAGGAGAGAGAGTGCGTAATTGAGGTTTCAGTCACCACTTTCCCCCAAAAAACAGGCCAGACTCCAGTGCTGCCTTGAAAGAGAAAAGAAAGTCATTCTCATTGATTCTCTCTTCCATCACTCGTCTGATCACGTTCCCCCACCTGAAGCAGGCTGTCTGGTTTTAAACAGAAACCTAACACTGTACTCTATCCCTCATTATTCTTCATATGACATTTTCCAGCATTATTTATTTAGCTTTGACATAGTTTTCCTCTTCCCTCAGTCAGCCTCTACAGTAACGAGATAGCTAATGGACAGCCATTACATTGTGAAGCTGTGAGTTGCCTTGTTTCATGTTCATTTGCAGGTTTAAAAGAGTCATTACAAATTAATATCATATGGCAAACACCAACGACACACCAATCAACGCAAAAACCAATCACCTAAATGCTAACTCACTCAGTGCATGTACCATAACACATCCAGAAATGAAGAATATTCTAGTATAACACAATGACGGGTAAGCCTACATAGAAGAACCCCCACTCAAAATCCTAAATTAATTTGCAACAATGAGCACGATAATCAATATGTGACATCTGCTTAAGCTCTGCGGGTGGAGAGCAGCACTCCCTCTCACAGGGTGTCTCCCAAATGGCACTCTATTCCCTAAATAGTTCACTACTTTTGCCAGCTCTGGTCAAAAGTAGTACACTATATAGGGAATAGGGTGCCATTTGGGATGCGTACACTGACTCACAGTTGACTGAGTGAGCAGGTTTTTAATCATCCTGACCTTTATGGCTGGCTGGGATCAATACTGTTAATAAAAATGATTCACCTGGTGTGTTTAAGAGGAGTGACTTTCTGCAGTGGTAGAGGACTTCCTGCTCGCAGTGCTCTGCCTGGGTAATTATGGCCCAGAGCTGTTCGGCGTCGGCAGAATAGTTAAAATAGGCTAAATGCTGATTTATCCCAGATGAGGCCTTTAATTTGGTTAGCTCCGTGTTATTGTGTTGGATCACCAGCCATGTTTTATCTGGAGGAGAAGAGAGAGAGAACAGAGGGAAATCCTAGGATCATTCGAAATAATTATGAAAATGTTAATGATAGCAGAGACAGTGTGAAAATGGGGATGGGGTGGGTGGGAAGACGAGATGTTTCCGATAGCAGCTGGTGCCAGCCCTGAAGGATGGAAATCCTGTCAGAAGATCTGGGATCCCAGCCACAGCTCACAGCTCAGTTACTTACCGAGAGCCATCAACAGCCCCCTAAACGAGGTGTCTTTCTGTTTCCGTCAGTGAGAGAAATAACTAAACTGCCACTGGCGGGTAATAAGGAAGTACCATATGCCAGATTGTTGGTGGCACTTTAGCTGAACCCTACTTCTCTGTCATAACAGATTTGCATTAGGCAATAGTAAAAACTGAGTGGAGATTATTTGTCACACTGCCACCAGTGGTTATGTATGCAGGAATCCCTAACTATCCCTGCAGTGGTATAATGTAACAGGGAAACCATAGCTCGTCATCCAGTGGTTTAATTAGTGTGTGTGTGTGTGTGTGTGTGTGTGTGTGTGTGTGTGTGTGTGTGTGTGTGTGTGTGTGTGTGTGTGTGTGTGTGTGTGTGTGTGTGTGTGTGTGTGTGTGTGTGTGTGTGTGTGTGTGTGTGTGTGTGTGTGTGTGTGTGTGTGTGTGTGTGTGTGTGTGTGTGTTTTACCTGTCATGTTGCAGTAGATCAGCTGTGAGTTGATCGGACCACTTCCGTCCACATCTATGTAATACAGGCCTGATGTGTTACCCTGGTGTTTATACGCTTCACATGACTTCTCATAGACAGCTGAGGAGGAGAAAATATACACAAACACTCAGGTTACCTCCTGCCAGTGTGAAGTACTTATGTAAAAATACTTTAAAGTACACCTTAAGTAGTTTTGGGGGGAATCTGTACTTTACTTAACTATTGATATTTTTTACAACTTTTACTTTTATTTCACTACATTCCTAAAGAAAATATCAACTTTTTACTACATTTTCGCTCACAACCAAAAGTACTCGTTACATTATGAATAATAAGCAGGACAGGAAAATGATCTAATTCACATACTTATCAAGAGAACATCCCTAGTCATCCCTACTGGCTATGATCAGGCGGACTCACTAAACACAAATGCTTAATTTGTAAAGATGTCTGAGTGTTGGAGTGTGCCCCTGGCTAGCCTTAGAATAAAATAAAAGAAATAACATGGTGCCGTGTAGTTTGCTTAATATAAAGAACTTGAAATGATTTATACATTTACTTTTGATACTTAAGTATATTTTAGCAATTACATTTACTTTTGCTACTTGTAAGTATATTTAAAACCAAATAGTTTTACTCAAGTACTATTTTACTGGGTGACTTTACTCTTACTCAGTGTATAACATTCACTGCTTTTTCCACCCCTGCTGAAATTAGTAATGACTGAAATAATTAACTGAAACAAATACAGCCACATGCGCAAGAATTCCAATTAAATGTACATTACACAGGAACAACTTCTAGAGCAAACACTGCCATGTTTCCACTAGATGTGAAAGTAAGTATGATAAGTTAAGAACTTGAGACCTGGCATGTGGTCTATATGTAAATTCCCAAATCAAGTCTTTAACACCACTTCCTGAAAGAAAGCAATTGTTTATAATTTATGCTGTTTATGAAGATTTTGACATCTAGGATTGCTTTGGAGGAAAATATTGAAATGTTTCAGCTGAGGAGCATACTTAATGCCTTTGGGTGGCAAGGGCTGTCCAATGATACTTTATAATGTATTCACATTTCTAAATTAATAACTAACTCACAGAATATACATATACCAAACACAAATGCATCTTTTGTAAATAATGTCTCAGTATTGGAGTGTGCCCCTGGCTATCTGCAAAATTTAAAAAACAAGACAATTGTGCCATCTGCTTTGCTAAATAATAGGAATTTTAAATGATTCATACTTTTACTTTTGATACTTAAGTGTATTTAAAACCAAAAACTTTTTGACTTTACTCAAGTAGTAATTCACTGCCTGACTTTCACTTTTACTCAAGTAACTTTCTATTAAGGTATCTATACTTTTACTCAAGTGTGACAATTGGGTACTTCTTCTACCACTGGGTGTTCTTAATGTTTTGTATACTCAGTGTACACAACATATACATACAGTACTCAAAGCAAATAAAACTAATGTTCATATTCTAATCTATGACACCAAGGCACATTGGGTGTGCCTACAGAACACACACATACACAAAGCAAAAAAAACAAACTTTTATATTCCAAGACACTAAGCCATGTTGGGGTGTGCCAGACAACAAGGCTCCACTGACGCAGAGCAACGAAGGCGTTCTTTGTCTTGGGCACTCAACTCTCTCCACTCTGATTTACAGTAGCTTTGTGTGCCAACAGTCTGTTCTGTTGCTGTAATGTGTGTGTTTGAGCCAGCAGTCTGTTCTGTTGTTGCAGAGGTTGTTACATTATTGATGTGCTAACCATAATTATTTGAAAGGAGACGCACAGAAAACTATTGCATTCTAGATTAAAGGGCGCTAGCTGGTGCCCCTAAGGAATGCAGGCCCCATCACTGCAGATGTTGCCGTTTCTTTGACTCTGTCCGGAATGGCTAACTATTCCCTGTATAGTGCATTACTTTTGACCAGAGCCTTTGGAGCCCTGGTCAAAAGAAGTGCACTTTATAGGGAATAGGATGCCATTTCAGATGCACACCATGTGTATACCAGTCTATGTTATTCTGAATAGCCATTGGTTAATGGCTAGTGGGCATGTCTGACTGATAAATAATGAATACAAGGCCACATCAATAACAACGTTAACAGGAGGTTGTATTCAGTGTATTCCTTTCACTGTTACCCTGGGCAGGGTTCCTCAGTTAATTCTTTGTTCCTGCCAAAAACAGACACACCTGCAGCTAATCAAGAGCTTGTTAATCGGGTGTATAAGTGCTGGGCAGGAACAAAAATGTGCACCTCTGTGGTTCCCCCTGAACATGACTATGAAACCCTGCTGTAACTAGAACACATTGACCTTACATAATACAAACCCTCATGAAATAAATAATAGGTACACTGATGAATGCTCCTGTTGTTTTATTGTGCACCATTTTGACCCGAAAGTCATTGTCTGGCTATTTGTACCGAGCACCATGCAAGTCATTGTCTGGCTATTTGTACCGAGCACCATGCAAGTCATTGGATGTGCGTACACAATGTATGAAACAATACAAACCCTCCCCTCTTGTCAGAAAATAATAACTAACAACCTCTAACAGTTTAGTCACACAGGATATCTCCAATCTCGTAAATATCTTATTTCCTCCTCACCTGAAACACTTCCTGTGATGGATCTAAGTTTAATTCCAATTTAATTATAGATACAAAGAAAATCACCAGTCCTTTTCCGGTCTCCACCAGCACTTCAATTTCAACGCAACTCAAGTGTGAATGTGTTAAATGGTGAGGTGATTATGTTTGACTGACAAGTCGCTTAATTTAACATTCAAATCTTCCACACAATTTATGATGACACTGAGCGGACTTAGAGAGACAGAGCGAGAGAAGCTCTCACATCATTAAAGGCTTTGTTCTAATCCTTATCAATGGTGAGGCTTTGTCAAAAGGGTCTGGCACTGCAGCAGGCTATTGCTGCATCAGAGATAAGACGCTTGACCTTGAATTCAACTGGCTGTGTCTCTTTGCATGTTTAAGGAACAAACACAATATCCTCTCGACAGTATGTCTGTTAGTCTGTTTAGTTCTGCGCTAGCTTTACAGTTTGGATATACGCCTTCTGCTTCGAGCGCGTACTAATCGCACGCAAGCAATCACACAGGTTTTGAAAGAATTCTTCAGTTCTAAAAACAACACTGTGGTTTTAAGATGTTTAAGAAACACACAAGGTCTCCTTACAGCTGTGACAAGTTGCTCCACTGTAGCCCGTGTTCGAACAGTTGCAATGGAAGGTACTCCAAGACTGGGTGCATCTGCCCCCGTGTTCACAATGGCTTGGAGAGCATCTGAAAAGAGAAGAGAGATTTATCCCCCACAGGTTTCTGAAGGTCAGAAATCTTTCTGTTCCTTTTTATACCTCTGAAATATACATTTAGCTCAATATTAAATTACTTCACCAATCAGTGAGGATAGAGTGAATTCTCTATCTGAACTCCCAAGTGGCGCAGCGGTCTAAGGCACTGCATCTCAGTGCAAGAGGTGTCATTACAGTCCCTGGTTCAAATCCAGGCTGCATCACATCTGGCCTTGAATGGGAATCCCATTGGGTGGTGCACAATTGGCCCAGCATCATCCAGGGTAGGCAGTCATTGTAAATAAGAATTTGTTATTTAACTGACTTGCCTAGTTAAATAAAGGTTAAATTAAAATAGAGCAGCTTGCTGTGGTGCGGGTAAGTGATTTAATCTGTACAGGAAAGTCATTAAGAGCAACTTGTATTTTGCCGTAATAGCATGGTTTAATCATACTGAAAGACAAACACACACACACACTGTGCTGCCAGTCACAGTGTAGGGCGTGAGATGCAACTGAAATTATGACGGTGAGGAGAGAGTGAAAGAGGATGGAGGAAGCTTGCCTTGAAGCACTGGGCATCTTGTTATAAAATGCATTATCGGAATTCGGCCCAAAGAATTATACCTACGGAGGAGCGGCTTCTATGGAGGAACTCTGAATATCTTTGAACGTCAGAGTTGGTTTAACGTTGGACCAGCTCACAGGGTTGTGTGTGCAGGACTAGCTAACAAGGTTGTGTGTGCAGAGCAGCACTAGAATTAAAAACACATCTTACCTTTTTGTAGTTAATAAATCCAATGGGAAATGTGATAACTAAAGTATCCTTAACTAGTATTGAAAAAGTATTCTGTAATTAAACCTCTCTCCCTAATTTCTTAATTACGTTTGTAATGTCAGTAGGCTACAGTAGGACACATCCAGCCCAGCCTGAGACACATCAAGCCCAACTTGAGACACATCCAGCCCAGCCTGAGACACATCAAGCCCAACTTGAGACAAATGCAGCCCAGCCTGAGACACATCCAGCCCAGCCTGAGACAAATTCAGCCCAGCCTGAGACACATCCAGCCCAGCCTGAGACACATCCAGCCCAGCCTGAGACACATCCAGCCCAGCCTGAGACACATCCAGCCCAGCCTGAGACACATCCAGCCCAGCCTGAGACACATCCAGCCCAGCCTGAGACGCATCCAGCCCAGCCTGAGACGCATCCAGCCCAGCCTGAGACGCATCCAGCCCAGCCTGAGACGCATCCAGCCCAGCCTGAGACGCATCCAGCCCAACCTGAGACAAATTCAGCCCAGCATGAGACAAATTCAGCCCAGCCTGAGACACATCCAGCCCAACCTGAGACAAATTCAGCCCAGCCTGAGACAAATTCAGCCCAGCCTGAGACACATACAGCCCAGCCTGAGACACATCCAGCCCAGCCTGAGACACATCCAGCCCAGCCTGAGACAAATTCAGCCCAGCCTGAGACAAATTCAGCCCAGCCTGAGACACATCCAGCCCAGCCTGAGACACATCCAGCCCAGCCTGAGACACATCCAGCCCAGCCTGAGACACATCCAGCCAAACCTGAGACAAATTCAGCCCAGCCTGAGACAAATTCAGCCCAGCCTGAGACACATCCAGCCCAGCCTGAGACACATCCAGCCCAGCCTGAGACACATCCAGCCCAGCCTGAGACACATCCAGCCCAGCCTGAGACACATCCAGCCCAGCCTGAGACACATCCAGCCCAGCCTGAGACACATCCAGCCCAGCCTGAGACACATCCAGCCAAGCCTGAGACACATCCAGCCCAACCTGAGACAAATTCAGCCCAGCCTGAGACACATCCAGCCCAGCCTGAGACACATCCAGCCCAGCCTGAGACAAATCCATCCCAACCTGAGACACATCCATCTGCCTGACCTGCTGGCACTGATCCCAGAACAGCCACTGAGCTGAATCACAGGATTTCACAGGTAGCCTCACACACTCTCACTGCTGCCTCATACACAGAGAAACGCTCTCTTTCTCAATCTCTCTCAAACACTTTCTCTTTCACTGCAGCCTGCTGTTCACATGGGCAGCTTTCTTCTCATTCAATATCTCCCTCTAAGAGAGCAGAGGATGGAAAGCTAAGCCTGCCATGAGTCATGTAAAGATGGACCTGACAACTTCATACACCTGCTAACAGGTTCACATATAACAAACAGGATGCACTGAGCTAGATACTCTTATTACGTACCTAGATCCCGTTCAACACACACACACTAAACACAGGTTCAGGTGCATGCATTTCAGGACACACACACACACCCACCCACCCACCCGCACGCACGCACGCACGCACGACACCACTGCTGTGTATTACCACACTGTATATCACCGCACTGTATATCACCGCACTGTATATCACCGCACTGTGTATCACCGCACTGTATATCACCGCACTGTATATCACCGCACTGTATATCACCGCACTGTATATCACCGCACTGTATATCACCGCACTGTATATCACCGCACTGTATATCACCGCACTGTATATCACCGCACTGTATATCACTGCACTGTGTATCACCGCACTGTATATCGCCACACTGTATATCACCGAACTGTATATCACCAAACTGTATATCACCGCACTGCATATCACCGCACTCTATATAACCGCACTCTATATAACCGCACTCTATATCGCCGCACTCTATATCGCCGCACTCTATATCGCCGCACTCTATATCGCCGCACTCTATATCGCCGCACTCTATATCGCCGCACTGTATATCGCCGCACTGTATATCGCCGCACTGTATATCGCCACACTGTATATCGCCACACTGTATATTGCCACACTGTATATCGCCACACTGTATATCGCCACACTGTATATCGCCACACTGTATGTCGCCACACTGTACATTGCCACACTGTATATCGCCACACTGTATATCGCCACACTGTATATCGCCACACGGTATATCGCCACAATGTATATCATCACACTGTATATCACCGCACTGTATATCGCCGCACTGTATATCGCCACACTGTATATCGCCACACTGTATATCGTCAAACTGTATATCGCCACAATGTATATCGCCACACTGTATATCACCGAACTGTATATCGCCACACTGTATATCGCCACACTGTATATCGCCACACTGTATATCGCCACACTGTATATCACCGAACTGTATATCACCACAATGTATATCGCCACACTGTATATCGCCACACTGTATATCGCCACACTGTATATCACCGAACTGTAAATCGCCACACTGTATATCGCCACACTGTATATCACCGAACTGTATATCACCACAATGTATATCACCACACTGTATATCGCCACACTGTATATCGCCACACTGTATATCACCGAACTGTATATCACCGAACTGTATATCGCCACACTGTATATCGCCACACTGTATATCGCCACACTGTATATCACCGAACTGTATATCACCACAATGTATATCGCCACACTGTATATCGCCACACTGTATATCGCCACACTGTATATCACCGAACTGTAAATCGCCACACTGTATATCGCCACACTGTATATCACCACACTGTATATCACCACACTGTATATCGCCACACTATATATCGCCACACTGTATATCGCCACACTGTATATATCGCCACACTGTATATATCGCCGAACTGTATATCACCGAACTGTATATCACCGAACTGTATATCACCGAACTGTATATCGCCACACTGTATATCGCCGAACTGTATATCGCCACACTGTATATCGCCACACTGTATATCACCGAACTGTATATCACCGCACTGTATATAACCACACTGTATATCGCCACACTGTATATCGCCACACTGTATATCGCCACACTGTATATCGCCACACTGTATATCGCCACACGGTATATCGCCACACGGTATATCGCCACACTGTATATCGCCACACTGTATATCGCCACACGGTATATCGCCACACTGTATATCGCCACACTGTATATCGCCGCACTGTGTATCGCCGCACTGTATATCGCCACACTGTATATCGTCGAACTGTATATCGCCACACTGTATATCACCGAACTGTATATCGCCACACTGTATATCGCCACACTGTATATCGCCACACTGTATATCGCCACACTGTATATCGCCGCACTGTGTATCGCCGCACTGTATATCGCCACACTGTATATCGTCGAACTGTATATCGCCACACTGTATATCACCGAACTGTATATCGCCACACTGTATATCGCCACACTGTATATCGCCACACTGTATATCGCCACACTGTATATCACCGAACTGTATATCACCGAACTGTATATCACCGAACTGTATATCGCCGAACTGTATATCGCCGAACTGTATATCGCCACACTGTATATCGCCACACTGTATATCACCGAACTGTATATCACTGCACTGTATATAACCACACTGTATATCACCATACTGTATATCGCCACACTGTATATCGCCACACTGTACATCGCCACACTGTATATCGTCACACTGTATATCACCGAACTGTATATCACCGAACTGTATATCACCGAACTGTATATCGCCACACTGTATATCGCCACACTGTATATCGCCACACTGTATATCACCACACTGTATATCACCGAACTGTATATCGCCACACTGTATATCGCCACACCGTATATCGCCACACTGGATATCACCGAACTGTATATCGCCACGCTGTATATCGCCACACTGTATATCGCAGCACTGTATATCACCGCACTGTATATCACCGCACTTTATATCACCACACTGTATATCACCACACTGTGTATCACCACACTGTATATCACCGAACTGTATATCGCCACACTGTATATCATCACAGTGTTTCCGTCCAATTCTACTCAACATGACTCCAACTCATTACAGTTCACAGCCAAGTCACTGAACCCCCCGGTAAAAACTATTACTGAGAAAAGCTAGCTAGAATGTCCTAAAAAGGGCATCAAAGAGCTACAAAGTAAATAACCTCATTCCCCTGAACAGCATGATGGGACAGAGAGTCAACTTTTTTTTCTCTCGGTACTGTCTGAAGTGTGTGTGTGTGTATGTGTGTGTGTGTGTGTGTGTGTGTGTGTGTGTGTGTGTGTGTGTGTGTGTGTGTGTGTGTGTGTGTGTGTGTGTGTGTGTGTGTGTGTGTGTGTGTGTGTGTGTGTGTGTGAGAGAGAGAGAGAGAGAGAGACGCAAAAACTTCTGACCCACTGGGAATGTGATGAAAGAAATAAAAGCTGAAATAAATTATTCTCTACTATTATTCTGACATTTCATATTTTTTAAATAAAGTGGTGATCCTAACTGACCTAAAACAGGGAATTTTTACTAGGATTAAATGCCAGGAATTGTGAAAAACTAAGTTTAAATGTATTTGACTAAGGTGTATGTAAACTTCAGACTTCAACTGTATTATTTTGAACATAATGTTTACTGTTAATTTCTGAATGTTCATTTAATTTTTTCATACACCTTTTTTTGCCAATAAAGCCCCTTTTAAATTGAGATTGAGAGAGCACCTGCTTGAGAGCACCTGCTCCATGGCTGTATGCCACAGCTCACAGATAGGGTGACAGGAGGCTGGGGCAGCTAGGTACCCTCAGCTACCCATAACCCCCCTCTCTCTCTGGGCCCTGATGCCGCCTCCCACCCAACCCTCGGCAGGCTAAGCCACGTGCATCGTGATCCCAATTACAGAGGGGTGATAAATATAGCCGTGTCACAACGCAGGAAAGTCACCGGCTGAGAGACAGGCAGAGCAGGCCCGGAGAAACAATGGTGAAGGTTACAGTGTTGTTTTCTTAGTTGCCATTCGCTGGTGTTGTCTGAACTGTAGTGTTTTCAAGGGTTGGCTGAGCCTGACAGGGGCCCTGCAGGAGACAGGTGAGACAGGTCTTCAGGTCCTCTCCCCTAAGCCTGGAGACCAAAGGTGGCCCAACGTCACATTATGAGAGACGGACCCCATGTCATCAACACAACCTCAGAAAGAGATACTGGTGCATCCTGGTGGTGGGGGGTGTGTGTGTGTGGGGGGATCACTGCAGGCTGACAGAGTCTAAACTCACTGGTCCAACACTCCTCACTGCAGCAAAATACAGCCAGATCTGGGTTCAAATCCTATTCGCTAACTTTCAAATACTATAGCTGCCCTTTATGAAGCGTGCCAGGTGAAAGAAAATAACAAAACTATTTAAACCCAGGTTTGGATAGGATACAGCAAATGTCTTACAAAACTCACTGCTGCAGCCATAGATATACAATGCCGTAGCCTACAGTACATGTCTATGGGTCTGCTGCAGAGCCAAGGGGAAAACAAAGTATTGTTGCAGCACAGCATAGCCAGGAGCTTAAATGCAGGAGGTGAATTACTGGACATGAATGGCAGTAAGAGCGAATGCTATGGTGGATTATACGTAATTAGCTGGACATCAGTAAGAGTGGTAAAACTACACATTAGAATGGAAGTCGTTGTCACTACATTGTAAATATAGTTAAGTGTGACAATTATGGGGTGGAATTCTTAAATGATTCAAATGGAGCAAAATGGTAATCCTAATGTTGATTACGATCTAAAGATAATCATTCTGTTTGCATTGTATAAGAGCGGCATAATCATATCTCTGTTTCTTATTGTCTAAGGTGAGGTGGCTATGCACCTGATCGACCTGGTTATTTTCTCTGTTCCTGAGCTACTTGGCCTCTCGATGAATTCCGGTAGGTAGCTAACAGAGAGAGAGAGAGAGGACTAAAATCACTGCATTATAAATGATTCAATTCCCCACTCCACTCATAGGGCTAAGCTACCAGCTTTGTGCTACTGCCTTACTCCCTTTGTCGTGCACAAACACACAAACACGTGTTTTGAGGTAATGGAGTGTGCAGGTAGCCTGCCTGATGTGCACTGGCATTGTCATTTCATTTATACAAAATGCACTGTTTATGCCCCGTTTATTTATCACAGGATCACTTTCAACACCCCTCCTGCCTGATGCTGAGGTTCCACACAGAGCATAGGGCCAAAGGGAGCTAAAAGCAGTGCTTTCCCTCCAGCTTCCACGAACGCACAAAGGCAGGCGCGAGCAGGCAGACACACACACACAAGCCTCACAAATTAACTCTCTCTCTCCCCCTGTCCCTAGCTCACACACACACACACACACACACACACACACACACACACACACACACACACACACACACACACACACACACACACACACACACACACACACACACACACACACACACACACACACACACACACACACACGCACACACGCACACACACACACACACCTCGCCAAGGGAGAGAGTTTTTACTTTTCACTTTCTTCATCCCCTGATAGCAGCAGAGCAACAGCACCACACACACAGGTATTCATATACACAGAGTGTGGAAGAAGTAACGTAACAGCGGGGGGGTTGAATAGAACCCCAAGATGTGGTTGATTAGAATATTACCTAGTCAACAGGCTTGTCAAACACCATTTTCCTCTGTATTCGGTCAACCACATCTTGGGGCCAGGTTTCTGGACCGAGATGAAGCTTTCCCCTGGACTGATAAACACGCTGAAAATGTCCATTAAAAACCCATAGAGTTGACTGACACACTGGAAATCCCTATCAAAATCAGTCAGTTTATACTAGAGGTATTTGACAGAGCTACAGTCCAGCAGTGTTTGTCAGACCGTGAGACTTCCCAAAAATCGGTCTTCGCATGAAAACGTCTGTAACTTCCAAACGGTTTCACCTATAAACTACCATTCAATAAAAAGGGGAGACTCTCACGAACACGACGATGTTCTCCTTTTTTCTCCGTTTTGCTCGTGGGACTTGTCTGAAGGTAACAAGTACTGGTTTATTTAACTCCCAAAACGCGGGTTAAATATGTCAAACACTTCAAAAGTTTATTTATTTTTATTACATTTTTTCCATTTATGAATGTGTTATTCAATGCTTAGACTTTTAAGAATTAAAATAGATTTTTTGACTGAGACGAGGCGTAATCTGTGTCTAGGAAACTAGGCCACGGTGTTTGATTCAAACAACTTGACTCATGTTTATTATACAGTATTAAAATGGTGTGGGAGTCACTAGATATATCTGGACATAATGTTTATGATATTATGTACAATACATGCAACTGCTGAAACAATTACTCACTAGAGTGCCTTCAATGTACAGAGTGTAAACTGAAAAACATCACAAAGTTGATTAAAAATGTGTTTGCCATAATGTATATTTAATCGATCAGGTTTCTACCTATGCCAAGCTGACATTTTTGAAAGGTCTGTGACAGTTAGTTTGATTTATATCATCTTAAGCATGTAGGGTACAGTATGTTCACACAACAATATTGACCGTGGCAGTAAAGATGGTGTCTGTCTCTGTCTCTTTCTCTGTTCCCCTCTGTCAGTCTGTCTATCTTTCTCTACCTGTCTCCCATTGCGCACAGACAGACGTCAGTTCAACATATAATTTCGATTTATATTTGGTTGAGTTGTCAACTAACATGAATACAAGTTGGGTGAAAAAAAAGACGAAATGCCCTTACTTTGATGACTTCTTGCAAATCCATCACATAGATTTTTTGGGGGTTGGTTGACTCAACCATTTTATCCCCAATGGGCTGTCAATCAGTCTGTCTGTTGTTTCGCTACCTCTCTGTCTGTCTGTCTGTCTCTGTCCATCTGTCTGTCTCTCTCTCTCTCCCCCTGTCTGTCTCTCAGTCTTTCTCTACTGGCTTTTTTGTATCTCTTTATTTTTTTCTTCCTGTCTGTTAGCCTCTGTCTGTCTGTCTGTCAGTTTCTCTACAACTGACACACATGCACACTCGCGCGCACACACACGCGCCCACACACACATGAACGCGCGGACGCACACACACACACACGCCTGCAGATGTAATAAGTTCCACTGAAATGAGAAGAAAGCTGGACACACACACCCCCTATCTTTAGACCACAATAACGTCTGAAATGGAGTCACAATATCAAAACTTCATTTCCGCTGGCTGTGAATGTTTTAGCTATGCGATTCTGTCCAGTTAAAAACTGAAAATGAATAACCCCAAATCCTCTTCTTTTTACCTTTAACTAACAAATCCTTATTTACAATGACGACCTAGGAACAGTGGGTTAACGGCCTTGTTCAGGGGCAGAACGACAGATTTTTGGATTTGATCAAGCAACCTTTCGGTTACTGGCCCAACACTCTAACCACCAGGCTACCTGCTGCCCCTCTATGGCTACCTGTGGCATGTAACTAAGCCAATAAGGAATCCTGTAGCACTCACACCACTATATCAGGTTTTCACTTGGAGTGGTACATGAAAATACACAGTGTATTGTCCTCTTTGAATTGTATTTTGGTCCCATTCTGGTCCCATGTGGATGAGTTGGTAGAGCATGGATTCGATTGCCATGGAGGACCAGTACGAATGAAAATGTATGCACTCACTACTGTAAATCTCTCTGGATAAGAACGTCTGCTAAATGACTCAAATGTAGATGTATAATTAATTTTTGCATCACCACCAAGGGTTGGTGGCTAGCGGAACAGTGATATGGCTTGTTTGCAGTGCAGGCAGCGCATTCCATCCAACACAACACAATCTGAATACGCCAATCAACTATACAGCTAAACTCATTTAAAAAGGGAATCTCAAAGTTCAAAGGATCTGCTTCAAGTGAGCCATAAATTCTCCAGACCATCAGAGACAGAAGCAGATCCAAATTAAATAATAGGATCAGGTCCAGATATTCAATTAAAACCAGTGAAGCAGGAGAAATGTGTCTCTCTGACAACGAGCTACAACCAGTACAGACAAACTGTTTGCTGAGACTGCGTGAATTTGTATGTGCGTGTGCGCGTGTGGCCACAAGGAGAGTTGATAATTGTCACAATAATCGTGTTCCTATTTGAGCGTGGAGAAAGCCGACAGTAAAACATTAGCTCCGCTCCTCATGAGTGGCTTTGACTCGCTGCCTCTCACATATCAGATACAATCTGAAAAAGATGGCCGGCAAGAAGTATGGCGAAGATGAAGATTACAATGTCTCCATCCCAAATGGCACCACATTCCCTATATAGTGCCCGGGCCAGGGCCCGTGGTCAAAAGTAGTGCACTACAGAATATAGGGAAAAGGGTGCCATTTGGGATGCAACCAATAACAATACTGATAGATGGTGATGACAGTGGTGATGAAAAGAATGAAAATGGAGGATGAAAGTGATGATGACTTTGATGATAATGGCTGTAACAAAGATGACAATATAAGAGGAAGGCGATGGGAGACCAAACAGTGAGCCATTTAAAATCAAGGAGAAACGAGAGAAGAGAGTGGCATTAGAAAAACAAACCATGCCCTCTAAACTAAAAACTACAGCATAGAGTTGACAGGGCAGCAGCAGCAATGCAGCAGCAATAATAGAATTGTAACAAATCAGACTCTGCAGGGAACATCATATTGGTTATTTCCAAACCACGGCCTCCACTGAACAATACGTCTACATTTCATATAGGACCAATCTTTCTGCTGCTGATTCCTCATCTCTGGGACTCCACAGGGTGGTGTAATCTCCCCCTTTCACTTCACACTGTTGTATTGTCAAAATAGCACATCTTACCTCAGAAGAGTTTTCACTTCATATAAAAGGTAGATGTGAAAACAATCAAGAAAAGTGTCGGGGAAGATCTAAAGAGATTTCAGAGATAAGCGTTCGAGTGACAAGCAAACAATGCACATAGACTTCTCTGTGTAGCAAAACCAAACCTATCGGGTAATCAGTTTCTTTAAGAACAAAGTCCTCACATAAGGCTCAGTGAAACAGATGACAAAGTCAGCCTCAACACAGAACTAGATCTTGCAAATATAGTATCTACCAGGTAACCCAGTGGATAAGAGCATTGGGCCAGTAACTGAAAGGTTGCTGGTTCATATGCCTGAGCAGCATAGGTGAAACAAATCTGCTGATATGGCCTTGAGCAAGACACGTAACCCTAATTACGCCTGCTCTGTATGTTGCTCTGGTTAAGAAAGTCTGCTAAAGGACTTCAATGTAAAATGTACCAAACTCAACACTGAAGTCACACAGGCAGCAGGTAGCCTAGCGATCAAGAGGTAGGTCCAGTCACCGAAAAGTTGCTGGTTCGAATCTCTGAGCAAGGCACTTAACCCTAATTCCTCCTGTAAGTCACTCTGGATAAGAGCGTCTCCTAAAAATGACTCAAAATTAAGTTAAATCAGGAGCTTTCATAATACCATTAGTTCATCCAATAGTCCACACACCCAGGTTGCCCTTGTACCAGTTATATCTGGATAGGTTTGTGTGTGAACTGAGGAAGATATAGCATTAGCAACATTTTGACACTGACACTCGGTTATCCAGAAATTCCTGTTACAAGATTCCTAGAATCAGGAGGGAATAAACAGGAAATCGGAGAATCCTTCAACCATGATTTCTGGAAAACATGGGAATTTTGGGAATGTTGTGCACCCCTAGTAACAATCCTATCAGGGAATGTTGTGCAACCCTAGTAACAATCCTATCAGGGAATGTTGTGCAACCCTCGTAACAATCCTATCAGGGAATGTTGTGCAACCCTAGTAACAATCCTATCAGGGAATGGTGTTTTGTACTGACCTGTCGATGATTCCACACATGTCGATTTGGAGATCGCTGTAGTTTCCTATCAGCATCTGTTGTACCTTGATCAGATCCACAGCATTGTTATCCACATGGATGTGTCTCATACAGCCTTGGAACACGTTGAAGGGGTTTCTGCACTCCTGGTTATTCTCACTGTCCGGGCAACCTGTATTAGACCAAACGACAGCCATAAATCAACGGCCATTTACAAGTAGGCCTTACAAAAGACAGGTGGTCAATAAAAACAGGCCAAAGCCATTGGCCCATGATAAAGGATTACAAAGATATGTTGTATCTCATACAGTAGCGAAGAAGAGCACAGCTTGTATATTCAGAGGACAGCTTGTATATTCAGAGGACAGCTTGTATATTCAGAGGACAGCTTGTATATTCAGAGGACAGCTTGTATATTCAGAGGACAGCTTGTATATTCAGAGTATACAATATAAGAGGTATATTCAGAGGACAGCTTGTATATTCAGAGGACAGCTTGTATATTCAGAGGACAGCTTGTATATTCAGAGTATACAATATAAGAGGAATATTCAGAGCACAGCTTGAATATTCAGAGGACAGCTTGTATATTCAGAGGACAGCTTATATATTCAGAGTATACAATATAAGAGGAATATTCAGAGCACAGCTTGAATATTCAGAGGACAGTTTTTATATTCAAAGGACAGCTTGTATATTCAGAGTATAGCTTGTATATTCAGAGTATAGCTTGTATATTCAGAGGACAGCTTGTATATTCAGGGGACAGCTTGTATATTCAGAGGACAGCTTGTATATTCAGAGGACAGCTTGTATATTCAGAGTATACAATATAAGAGGAATATTCAGAGCACAGCTTGAATATTCAGAGGACAGCTTGTATATTCAGAGGACAGCTTGTATATTCAGAGTATACAATATAAGAGGAATATTCAGAGCACAGCTTGAATATTGAGAGGACAGTTTTTATATTCAAAGGACAGCTTGTATATTCAGAGTATAGCTTGTATATTCAGAGTATAGCTTGTACAGTATATACACTGAGTATACAAAATATCAAACATTAGGAGCACTTTCCTAATATTGAGTTGTACCTCCCCCCTTTTCCCCTCAGAACAGGCTCAATTCGTCTGGGAACGGACTCTACAAGGTGTCGAAAGCGTTCCACAGGGATGCTTCCCCATGTTGTCTCCAATGCCTCCCATAGTTGTGTCAAGTTGGCTGGATGTCTTTGGTGGACCATTCTTGATACACACGGGAAACTGTTGAGTGTGAAAAACCCAGCAGCGTTGCAGTTCTTGACAGAAACCGGTGCGACTGACACCTACTACCGTTCAAAGGCATTTAAATCTTTTGTCTTGCCCATTTACCCTCTGAATGTACAAATATAAGCTCCCGAGTGGCACAGCGGTCTAAGGCATTGCATCTCAGTGCTAGATGCGTCACTGCAGACCCTGGTTCGATCCCAGGCTGTATCATAACTGGTAGTGATCGGGGGTCCAGCAAGAGGTAGGTCCAGTAACCGAAAAGTTGCTGGTTCGAATCTCTGAGCAAGGCACTTAACCCTAATTCCTCCTGTAAGTCACTCTGGATAAGAGCATCTCCTAAAAATGACTCAAAATTAAGTTAAATCAGGAGCTTTCATAATACCATTAGTTCATCCAATAGTCCACACACCCAGGTTGCCCTTGTACCAGTTATATCTGGATAGGTTTGTGTGTGAACTGAGATATCCAGAAATTCCTGTTAAAAGATTCCTGGAATCAGGAGGGAATAAACAGGAAATCGGAGAATCCTTCAACCAGGATTTCTGGAAACATGGGAATTCTGTGAATGTTGTGCAACCCTAGTAACAATCCTATCAGGGAATGTTGTGCAACCCTAGTAACAATCCTATCAGGGAATGTTGTGCAACCCTAGTAACAATCCTATCAGGGAATGTTGTGCAACCCTATTAACAATCCTATCAGGGAATGGTGTGCAACCCTAGTAACAATCCTATCAGGGAATGTTGTGCAACCCTAGTAACAATCCTATCAGGGAATGTTGTGCAACCCTATTAACAATCCTATCAGGGAATGTTGTGCAACCCTAGTAACAATCCTATCAGGGAATGTTGTGCAACCCTAGTAACAATCCTATCAGGGAATGGTGTGCAACCCTAGTAACAATCCTATCAGGGAATGTTGTGCAACCCTAGTAACAATCCTATCAGGGAATGGTGTGCAACCCTAGTAACAATCCTATCAGGGAATGGTGTTTTGTACTGACCTGTCGATGATTCTACACATGTGGATTTGGAGATCGCTGGAGATCGCTGTAGTATCGATCTCCAAATCAATATACAGTCCCGAATGCATTGTATATTCAGAGTATAGCTTGTATATTCCAGAGTGAAGGCCAAGTGTTGAACACAGGAGATGTTCTAAGCGTAACTGTTATTCTGCTTGATGTCCAGTGTGTGTGGGCTGTGGACACAGAGCTGGTGCTGCCTGGCTCTCTGCTAAAGGTAATTAAATGACATGACAAGCCTTCCAAAAATATTTTGCTGAGGGGAAGAAGGGTGAGGGGGACAGAGAGACAAACCAAACAAACAGAGAAACAATGCTCTGAGGGAAGCTAAAGTGGAGGAGGAGGAGGAGAGTTCCTGTAGTCTGGTTAAGAAGCTCTATGCTTCTCTGCACTAAGCCCTGAGATCAAACGCTACTGGTCCAATACAAATCTTGATACACATATGCACCAACAGTTACCCTTGCCTATCTAACTGCAATTAGGATTAGTCTCTGGAAAGCCAAGTAGTATTTATGATTAGGGTGAAGAGTTTTCCTGGTCATGTGACACAGTCAGAAAAAAAACCTGGGGTCCAATGTACACTAAGTGCACAAAACATTAGGAACACCTGCTCTTTCCATGACATAGACTGACCAGGTGAATCCAGGTGAAAGATATGATCACTTATTGATGTCACCTGTTAAATCCACTTCAATCAGTGTAGATGAAGGGGAGGAGACAGGTTAAAGAAGGATTGTAAGCCTTGAGACAGACAATTGAGACATGGATTGTGTATGTGTGCCGTTCACAGGGTGAATGGTCAAGACAAAATATTTAAGTGCCTTTGAACGGGGTATGGTAGTAGGTGCCAGGCACACCGGTTTGAGTGCGTCAAGAACTGTAACGCTGCTGGGTTTTTCACACTCAACAGTTTCCTTTGTGCATCAAGAATGGTCCACCACTCAAAATCAATCAAGTTTATTTTATATAGCCCTTCGTACATCAGCTAATATCTCGAAGTGCTGTACAGAAACCCAGCCTAAAACCCCAAACAGCAAGCAATGCAGGTGTAGAAGCAAAAGATAACTTGACACAACTGTGGGAGGCATTGGAGTCAACATGGGCCAGCATCCCTGTGGAACGCTTGACACCTTGTAGTCCATGGCCAGACAAATTGAGGCTGTTCTGAGGGCAAAAGAGGGTGCAACTCAATATTAGGAAGGTGTTCCTAATGTTTTGTACACTCAGTGTATGATGCATGTTGCTTTCTCTCACCTCCAAAGAAGAGGTTGTTTCCTGATACCACGGGGAAAGATGGGCTGGCATGAGCCGCGGAGTCTTCCTCTTTATCCACAGTGATGGTCAGATGACCTCTCCTTGCAGTTAGGTCTACTGAATGCCACTGGCCATCGTTCAAACCAAATCCTATGGACATAAAGGAAACAAGAGTTTATTAGCTACCTATAATATAGGACATTATCCTGATCAACTCAACTCAATATTTTGCGTAACAGTCTTAGGGTGCAATAAGGATGTTTTTGTTTTTCCAGTGATTAGCTATTTAGGGTAATGAGATTGTGTTATTCTCAGAGATCAAAACTTCACAACACAACAACATAACAACACAACACAACACAACAAAGTATGTTACTGTTGATCTGACCTGCAGTGACGTCCACTAGGATTGTGTATCTTCCAGCCTTGTGTATCTGCAGCCTGACTCTGGCCTCACTCAGGTAGAGCCACAGGCTCCCCGCCTGCTGCTGGAGGTCAAAGGTTAACAGAAGGCCCGCTCTGTTCCAGGTCCGGAACTGCAGGCTGATCGCCACGCCAACCGCCGCCACGGCAACCCTGCCGCCGTCTCTCTGCTGCTGCGCTGCCCCTGGCAACTGGAGGAAACTCTGCGCGCCGGCGAACGTCACGGGGACAGAGACTGGTTCAGCACATGTAAAGGTCACATTGCCCTAAAAAAAAGGGTGTGTATGTATATATATATATAATGGAATGGAAAACAACTAAATATTAACTAGTCCTCAGCAAGAAGGTGAAATCAAGCTAAGGGACATCTTACCTGAGTCTATTGCGAATGGCATTAGAAGAGATCCATCTAATCAGCAAAATGTCCAGCAGGAGGACATTCATAATACATATCATAATGAGAGTCCTCAACCTTATAGGGATCTGAGGTATATGATCTCAGGGCATTAGCAAAGCAAACAAAGACGATTGCTGTCATGCTAGCCAGGTTAAACCAGACTGAATTCAGCACTCAACCATTGTTTTGCTTCAGTGAAACAATGGTGAGCCCAGCATTCAGTCTGGTTTAAGCTAGTAATAACATGGACCATCTTAATCAGGCTAGTCAAATGCAACTTTCTGAAGTTATGACTGAAATCATACTGTGTGTCTGTCTGGGAGTAGGGTCTAGCCATCTAATGTGTTGACCATTGTTGTTGGATGGTGGTTGTACAGTAATGATGGTTTCATGGTCTGCTGCTGAGCGAAAATGGTGTATTACAGTACTGTCTAGCTCAAAGTGATATCAGAGCAGTATCTTTATAATAGTATGACATTGTTGTACAGTAACTACAACAGGGAAACAGTAGATCATGTCTCCAAGCTGTTTGCAGCAGCAGTGAAAGTGATATACTGCAACAGAGTGTTTTCAGTATGCTATGGTAGTGAGCAGAAACTTTAACCACTGAAAAATAAGAAATAAATATGTCCTCAAAGTATACTCCAGAGACTGACTTCACTTTCATTTCCCTAGCATATTTATTACATTTAAACAAGTGGTCATATCTCATCTCTGGCTACTGGTATTCTCTGTGTTAGATGTGTGGGTGTTTATTCCTTTCAGTTTTCCCGAATGAATTATTTCTGCTTATTCCTCCATTCGCTACTTCATGTTGGAGCAGTTAAGGTATTAATTTACAAGACGGTAAAATGTGTTTAGGAGAGAGCTAAAAACCATCTAGAGGGATTCAGACTCTCTGTTCAATGTACTCCCCTCATTAATGGACCAATCAACATGAAAATAACCCATTTGTATTGAGGGGATTCTGTTATATAGAGGAGCAGCTAGATGCAGGGAGGTCTGATTTTCCAGCAGTTCACACAGACACACAAGGTGCACTATGGGATTTGTAATATCTCTGTTTCCTTTTAAATACTTTTGCGACTATTCCACCTGTTCAATTTTGCTCAATCAAGCTCAGCGAATGTATTTGAAAGAAAACAAATACTATTTGATTCCAGGTAAGCAGATAAATCCCAGATAATTCCAGGTAAGCAGATAAATCCCAGATAATTCCAGGTAAGCAGATAAATCCCAGATAATTCCAGGTCAGCAGATAAATCCCACATAATTCCAGGTCAGCAGATAAATCCAAGATAATTCCAGGTAAGCTTTGTTAAATAAAGGTTAAATAAATTAAACATAGAAATAATAAACCCATCACCAACCACCTACAGTTCAACAGGCTGAGGTAGCAAACCCGGAGGATGGCTAAGGGCCGAAACAAGTTGGTTTTCTACAATTTTTTATCAACCTCCAAGAGTTGTTCAATTTTCTTTCAAATTCAGTTTGCTACTTAATTCATGCACCTTGGTTGGAGAGTGATGTAGAGGTGATGTGTTCCCTCCCCTTTGCAAACGTACCGTGATGGAGACCTGCTGTTGCTGTTTGGCCAGATCTATCACGTTCACATCGTTCCAGAGCAGGTTCTCAAGGCACCCATGGAAGTTCCTCCTGGACATAACCCTCTGACTTCCATGGCACTGGATGCCACCATAGCTAATCTTGTGAAAGAACATCAAGCCAAAGTTAATATTCCAACATGTTCTTACCTACAGTATATTATCATGATATGGGAATTTGATATAGTAACACCTTCAACAAGTGGTGATAGACCAAATGAGATTACAAATCGTTCATTGATGGCATATGTTTTGGAAGGATTAAAAAGGTAAAGTAAAGTAGAGTAGAGTAGGACAGAGCAGAGTTGAGTAGACGAGAAGAGGAGAGTACAGTAGAGAAAAGCAAAGAAAAGCAGAGTAGAGTAGAAGAATAGAGCAGAGTAGAGCAGAGTAAGGTAGAGCAGGACAGAGTGGAGTAGAGAAGAGCAGAGTAGAGTAGAGGAAAAGAGCAGAGTAGAGCAGAGTAGAGTAGAAGAAATTAGCAGAGTTGAGCAGAGTAGTGTAGAAGAAAGTGCAGAGTAGAAGAGAAGAGCAGAGTAGAGCAGAGCAAAGTAGAGTAGAGCAGAGTAGAAGAGTAGAGTAGAGCAGTGTAGAAGAGTAGAGTAGAGTAGAATAGTAGAGGGAGTAGAAGAGAAGAAGAGAATCGCAGAGTAGAGTGAAAGAGCAGTGTAGGGTAGGGTAGAGTAGAAGAAAAGAGCAGAGTAGAGTAGTAGAGCAGAGTAGAAGAGTTGAGCAAAATTGAGAGGAAGAGTAGAGGAGAAGAGCAGAGTAGAGCAGGGTAGAGTAGAAGAAAGGAGCAGAGTAGAGCAGAAGAGAAGAGCAGAGCAGAGGAGAAGAGCAGAGTAGATTAGAGCACAATAAAAGACCAGAATAGAGTTGAAGAAATATCAAAGTAGAAGAAAAGAGCAGAGCAGAGCAGAGTAGAACAGAAGAGAAGAGTAGAGTAGAGCAGAGAAGAAGAAAAGAGCAGAGTAGAGTAGAAGAGCAGAGCAGAGTACAGAAGAAGAAAATAGCAGAGTAGAGTAGAAGAAAATAACAGAGTAGAGCAGAGTAGAAGAGTAGAATAGAGTAGAAGAGTAGAGCAGAATAGAATGGCAGAATAGAAGGGCAGACCAGAGCAGAGTAGAAGAGTAGAGTAGAATAGAGTAGAGTAGAGTAGGACAGAGTACGGTAGAGGAAAAGAGTAGAGCAGAGTAGAGTAGAGAAGAGAGCAGAGTAGAAGAGTAGAGCAAAATTTAGTAGAAGAGAAGAGTAGAGGAGAAGAGCAGAGTAGAGCAGAAGAGAAAAGCAGAGTAGAGCAGAGTAGAAGAGTGAAGCAGAGCAGAGCAGAGTAGAGCAGAGCAGAGTAGAGCAGAATAGAAGATAAGAATAGAAGAGCAGAGTAGAGCAGAGTAGAGTTGAAGAAAATAGCAGAGTAGAGCAGAGTAGAAGAGTAGAGCAGAGTAGAGTAGAATAGAAGAGCGGAGCAGAGCAAAGTAGAAGAGTAGAGTAGAGTAGATCAGGACAGAGTAGAGTAGAGGAAAAGAGTAGAGCAGAGTAGAGAAGAAGAAAAGAGCAGCGTAAAAGAGCTGAGTAGAAGAGTTGAGCAAGTTGAGTAGAAGAGAAGAGTAGAGGAGAAGAGCAGAGTAGACCAGAAGAGAAAAGCAGAGTAGAGTAGAGCAGAGTAGAAGAGCGAAGTAGAGCAGAGTAGAGTAGAGCAGAGTAGAGTAGATCAGAATAGAAGAGCAGACTAGAAGAGCAGAGTAGAGCAGAGTAGAGTTGAAGACAATAGCAGAGTAGAGCAGAGTAGAAGGAAAGAGCAGAGCAGAGTAGAGTAGAGCAGAGTAGAGTTGAAGATAATAGCAGAGTAGAGCAGAGTAGAAGGAAAGAGCAGAGCAGAGTAGAGTAGAGCAGAAGGGTAGAGTAGAGCAGAAGAGTAGAGTAGAGCAGAAGGGTAGAGCAGAGTAGATTAGAAGAAAAGAGCAGAGTAGAGTAGAAGAGTAGAGCAGAGCAGAGTAGAGTAGAAGAGTAGAGCAGAGTAGAGTATAGTAGAATAGAATAGAAAAGCAGAGTAGAGTAGAATAGAATAGCGGAGCAGAGCAGAGTAGAAGAGTAGAGTAGATCAGGACAGAGTGGAGTAGAGGTAAAGAGTAGAGCAGAGTAGAGTAGAGAAGAAGAAAAGAGTAGCGTAGAAGAGCTGAGTAAAGTTGAGTATTTTATTTATTTTTTCGTTATTTTACCAGGTAAATTGACTGAGAACACGTTCTCATTTGCAGCAACGACCTGGGGAATAGTTACAGGGGAGAGGAGGGGGATGAATGAGCCAATTGTAAACTGGGGATTATTAGGTGACCATGATGGTTTGAGGGCCAGATTGGGAATTTAGCCAGGACACCGGGGTTAACACCCCTACTCTTACGATAAGTGCCATGGGATCTTTAATGACCTCAGAGAGTCAGGACACCCGTTTAACGTCCCATCCGAAAGACGGCACTCTATACAGGACAGTGGCCCCAATCACTGCCCTGGGGCATTGGGATATTTTTTAGACCAGAGGAAAGACTACTGGCCCTCCAACACCACTTCCAGCAACATCTGGTCTCCCATCCAGGGACTGACCAGGACCAACCCTGCTTAGCTTCAGAAGCAAGCCAGCAGTGGTATGCAGGGTGGTATGCTAGAAGTAGAAGAGAAGAGTAGAGGAGAAGAGCAGAGCAGGGTAGAGTAGACGAGCAGAGTAGAAGAGTAGAGTAGAGCAGAATAGAGCAGAGTAGCATAGAGCAGAGCGCAGAAGAGTAGATTAAAGAAATTATCCCAATCTGTGTATTCAGGTAGGGACTACAATGGCAATGTACATAAATGTCTCAATAGGACTCATGTAGATTATGACCAGTAGCTCAACTGTGTTTCAATTTCAATAGAGAAGTATTTCTATAGGCCATTTATTAAAACAGTCTAGAAATATTGTATGGAGGTTGGGTTAATCTTAATCATTAGCGGCCTTGAATGAATCCCTCTTGGAGAGAATTCAATGGCATAATCAACACCCCTGCTACAAAGCTATATTTATTTTGAGTGTGTGTCTCCTATGTGTTTAAGTTGTACAGTATCTATGAACGCATCGGTTAGAGACAAATGGAGGGTGATATTTGAAAGAGCAAGCATGCAGGAATGGTTGTGTGTGTGTGTGTGTGTGTGTGTGTGTGTGTGTGTGTGTGTGTGTGTGTGTGTGTGTGTGTGTGTGTGTGTGTGTGTGTGTGTGTGTGTGTGTGTGGAATTATTTGAGAAACAGGTCACAGGCAACACACCACAGGTCACAGACAACACACCTCGTTTATCTCGGAAGGACTGAGTTCTGCAGGAACCTGGATTTGCTGAGAGCTTTTGTCCACAGTGAAGTTGAGGTGGCCACTAAAGCGCTCGATGGCTACGTGGTGCCAGTGCTGGTCATCTAGAAGACTACCCAGTGACACGACCACGTGGCTCTCAGGACCAGGAGAGACACTTTTACCTGGAATACAACAGAGACACAGAAAGAAAACCATACATTAATCACAGAGGAAAATGTGTTCTGGTAATAGTCTGATAGAAGTGTTTTCCTTTCTAGGACAGGCAATGCTAGAATAAGGAAATACTGTACGTTTCAAGCAGTGGAGACTGTTGAGGCGAGGATGGCTCATAGACTACATGAAAATAAATCTCGTTCCAAAATCATGGGCATTAAAATGGAGTTGGTCCCCCGTTTGCTGCGATAACACCCTCCCCTCTTCTGGGAAGGCTTTCCTCTAGATGTTGGAACATTGCTGCGGGGAAGTTCTTCCATTCAGCCATGAGAGCATTAGTGAGGTTGGGCACTGATGTTGGGCGGTTAGGCCTGGCTCGCAATCGGCGTTCCAATTCATCCCAAAGGTGTTCGATGGGGTTGAGGTCAGGGCTCTGTGCACGCCAGTCAAGTTCTTCCACAACGATCTCGACAAACTATTTCTGTATGGACCTCGCTTTGTACACAGGGGATTGCTATGCTGAAACGGGAAAGGGCCTTACTCAAAATGTTGCCACAAAGTTGGAGGCACAGAATCGTCTAGAATGTCAGTGTATGCTGTGGCGTTAAGATTTCCCTTCACTGGAACTAAGGGGCCTTGCCCAAACCATGGAAAACAGCCAGAACCATTATTCCTCATCCAGCAAACTTTACAGATGGTGCCATGCATTCGGGCAGGTAGCGTTCTCCTGGCATCCGCCAAACCCAGATTCGTCCGTCAGGTCCCCCAGATGGTGAAGCGTGATTCATCACTTCAGAGAATGCATTTCCACTGCTCCAGAGTCCAATGGCAGCAAGCTTTACACCACTCCAGCCGATGCTTGGCATTGCGCATGGTGATCTTAGGCTTGTGTGGGGCTGCTCGGCCATGGAAACCCATTTCATGAAGCTCCCGACAAACAGTTATAGTGCTGAAGTTGCTTCCAGAGGCAGTTTGGAACTCGGCAGTGAATTTTGCAATCGACACACGCTTCAGCACTCGGCGGTCCCATTCTGTGAGCTTGTGTGGCCTACCACTTCACGGCTGAGCGGTTGTCGCTCCTAGACTTTTCCACTTCACAACAACAGCACTTACAGTTGACCAGGGCAGCTCTAGCAGGGCAGATATTTGACTAACTGACATGAACTCTTCAGTAAGGCCATTCTACTGCCAGTAATTGTCTATGGAGATTGCATGGCTGTGTGCTGAATTGTATACATCTGTCAGCAAATGGTGTGGCTGAAATATCTGAATCCACTCATTTGAAGGGGTGTCCACATACTTTTGTATATATATATATAGATAGTGTAGTTATGACTGGAATGGAATGGTATATTACACATGGAAACCATGTTTTTTGATGTGTTTGATACCATTCCATTAATTCCATTCCAACCATTACTGTGAGACCGCCACCACTGGTTTCCAGTGTTTAGGTCACCACATACTAAATCATTCAAGAGACACAAACATCAGTAAGAGAGATGCCAGTCAACTAATCAATATATCATCAACATGGCTTCATCTGTGCAATCAACCGAAAATGCTGACAAAACGGCGTGTTGATTTTGTTTATCCCCACCAGACGCGTTCATGACACGTAAGTTAAAATACCCAAACCAACTGTGAACCAAATATACTGAACAAAAATATTAACGCACTATGAAACAGTTTCAATGAGTTACAGTTCATATAAGGAAATCAGTCAATTGAAATACATTCATTAGGCCCTAATCTGTGGGTTTCACATGACTTAGCAGGGGTGCAGCCATGGGTGGGCCTTGGAGGGCATAGGCCCACCCACTGGGGAGCCAGGCCTAGCCAATCAGAAGTAGTTTTTTCCCACAAGGGGTTTATTACAGACAGAAATATTCCTTGTTTCATTAGCTGTCCGGATGGCTCGTCTCAGACGATCCTGCAGGTGAAGAATACGGATGTGGAGGTCCTGGATTGCTGTGGTTACATGTGATATGCAGTTATGAGGCTGGTTGGACGTACTGCCAAATTCTCTAAAACGATGTTGGAGGCGGTTTATGGTAGAGAAATTAATATTAAATGATATGGCAAAAGCTCTGGTGGACATTCCTGCAGTCAGGATTTCAATTGCACCCTCCCTCAAAACTTTAGACATCTGCGACACTGTCTTGTGTGAGAAAACTGCACATTTTAGAGTGGCCATTTATTGTCCTCAGCACAAGGTGCACCTGTGTAATGATCATGCTGTTTAATCAGCTTCTTGAAATGCCACACCTGTCAGGTGGATGGATTATCTTGGTAAAGGAGAAATGCTCACTAACAGAGATGTAAACAGATTTGTGCACAAACATTTTGAGAAATAAGCTTTTGAAACATGGGACCAACACTACATGTTGCGTTTACATTTTTGTTCACGATTGCTAGCTAATTTGTCCTGGGAAATAAACATTGTGATGTTGTTTTACCTGAAATGCATATGGTCCTTTTTTTATGTTGCTGGATCTTTGTATAATTTTGACACATGTTGAATCATTCAAAATCCTGTGTTCTCAACTCTGACAATTAATCCACAGATAAAAAGGGGAAACCTAGTACATTCTTCTTCTTCTGATTTTATATGGCAGTTGGCAACCAACTATAAGGAGCATTACCACCATGAAATGGACTGGAGTGTGGCCCTAGTTCATCTTTCAATCACCCACGTGGGTATATGCTCCTAAAAAACAATGAGGAGATAAGAGCGTCTGCTAAATGACTTAAATGTAAATGTAAATGTGAGATGGTAGAGGCGGGACTTGCAGCGCGCCAAACATGTAAAATAAAACCACGTTCTATTTTAGCACCTGGCTAGGCAGAAGCCAGTTGACGGGTATCAGCAGTTTCAACGAAATGATTGAATAGCATATACAGTATGTGTACATTTATTTTGCAACGCTTGCACACGCAACGCGGGCGGTGTGGTAAGCATGTAAGTGACTTAGTGAAAAAACCTTTATCACAATCCATGACTTAATGGCCCATACCAAAAAGTGAAAATGAAGATATATGAGTGTGCTGCCTTTGAGAAGACAGACGTCATAAGGTTGTACAGGGCAGGTGTCTTGAAGGATCAGTGTTTCAATGTTTTAAACTACAGTAGCTTTTGAACTGTATTTCAGGCATGAGACTCGGGATATCTGGCACTCTATTCTCTAAGATAGTACACTACCTTTGAAGTAGAGCACAATATAGCAAATAGGGTGCCACTTGGGAGACACACAGCCACATTGAGAACCCATGAACTTCACAGTCATGTTATTCTTGTTGGGGACTGTCACGTTCCTGACCTGTTTTCTGTTGTTTGGTATGTGTTTAGTTGGTCAGGGCGTGAGTTGGGGTGGGTAGTCTATGTTATGTGTTTTCTATGTTGGGTTAATGGTTTGCCTGGTATGGTTCTCAATTAGAGGTCTGGTGTTTCACGTTTCCTCTGATTGAGAGCCATATTAAGGTAGGTGTTTTCACATTGATTGTTGTGGGTGGTTGTCTCCTGTGTCTGTGTTTGTTGTGCCATACGGGACTGTTTCGGTTTGTTTGTCAGTTCGTTCTTTTGTGTAGTCATTTTTCCTGTTCGTGAGTACTTCGTTTTATGTAAGTTCGCATGTCCAGGTCTGTCTACTCCATTTTGTTATTTTGTTAGTTATTCAAGTTAGTTCGTTTTTTGTCTTGTTAAATAAATTCATTATGTCCTATTCCAACGCTGCATTTTGGTCGAATCCTTGCTCCCCCTCTTCGGATGAAGAGGAGGAGGAAATCCGTTACAGGGACTGTCTTGTACAGTATACTATACCAACCATACTGGCTAAAGAAAGACTACCAATAAGTCATGATGCATCATTTAAAAAAAACACAGCTTGTAAAAGATAGCAGGACATAATTCATGATATAGTATGAACTCTAGCAGGTCCATCTTTACAGTCCGCAACCTCATAACATGTTGGGAGAACATTTTTGTCTTGCAGTAAATAACAAACCTGGGTTCAAATACTATTTGAAATATTTCAAATACTTTAAGCATTTGCTTTAGCCTGCCTGGAGTGCTAGATGGGTAGGGTTCTGAAGTTTTGGGACTTTACTATTGGTTCCATTGTACCAGGCAAGCTCAATCAGGCAAGCTCAATCAAACACAGCTACCTGTACTTCAAATAGTATTTGAACCCACGTCTGGAAAAGAAGCAGTGCAGTACTGTGGTGCTTGGGAAGAAGGAATGAGTGAAGCAAATGCACTCCGTAATTAAATATGTATTAGACATTCTTCGGAGAAGCTGGTTATAGTGGAGAGACCTGCATCCCAAATGGCACCCTAATCCCTACATAGTGCACTACTTTTGATCAGAATTTTAAAGGGCCCTGGTTGAAAGTAGTGAACTATATAGGGAATAGTAATTTGGGACGTACCTAGAGGCTACAACATCATTAAGAGAGAGAGACTTCTGCAAATGATGAATGTGTGTCACTTTAACACATCAATTATGTAGAGGTTATTTGTATGATGTCAGATTAGTTGAGAAGAGAGATGGGATGAGACACGTTTAAGAGGTCTTGAGGTCGAGCTTCACAAACAAATAAATAGCCATCTGTTGGTATTGATTAACTGAGCTCTCTTCGTGGCAGAGGCAGTTTGGCCCATACCTAATGCGTTACAAATGGCACCCTATTCCCCAGGGTCAAGGGTCAAAATTAGGGACAGAATACAGGTGTAGGATCTCACCTAATTTCAGTTTGTGACAAAGGCTGTAACGTAACAAAATGTGGAAAAAATGAAGTGGTCTGAATACTTTCTGAATGCACTGTACACCATATACACACTCACTCACACTATATTGACATTTTCACACAGAACCCACACACATGCATACATGCACACACACACATGCACACAGACACTTTTACACTCATCATTTGATGCTGCTACTCCATTCTTTATTTTACTCTTATTATAATCTATCCAGATGCCTGGTCACTTTACCCTGCCTTCATGTACATATCTACCACAAATACCCTGTACCTCTGCACATTGATGTGGTACTCCCTATATATTGCTCCATTCTTGGGCATTTTATTTTATTCCTTTTGTGTAAGCAAGCATTTCACGGTAAAGTCTACACAAGTTGTATTCGACGCATGTGACAAATAAAATTTGATTTGATCTATACTGTATATATAGTGTACTAATTCTGACCAAGGCCCATTTGAGATGTAACAGTTACATAAACCATGCTGGTGAAATACTGCCTAGGTACAGTGATGCTAAAGGAGACAGTTTGGAAATAGAAAAATAGATGGGCACACAGTAATGTACAGCAATTCTATATTATCTACACAAACTCATTTGTCTAAATGGCCATCTGAAAACTGACATTTTATGTACATGTCTGCTGTTGACCAGCGGAAATGCAGAGATCTTATTTAAAGGGACAACCATGAAAGCCATAGCTCTTCCTAAGGTTAGGTAGTGAATGCCTTGTGTCTCTGAACAATCTGTCTCATATAATCTCACTATATTTGATGGAGAATAAACTGGAGCACTCATGGGAACAACCTGAAAACAGCATCACTTTATTGTATTGCACATGTTACTGTCGTTTGCTGCAACTTAAAATCAGATTACCAATGGCAAAAAAATAACCTTATCTAGATACAGGCTGTTTAAATTATTTCAACACGTCATACTCATATTGCTGTGATCGTAAACACTTGCTCTAAAACACTGCATATACATAACCTACAATCAATTCTGCAAAAAACAGCTGAAAACAGCAGCTATCCAGCTGCAGTACATGGCAAGGAATAGACCTTGTGCTTAGTTCAGTGAACCATAAACATTTAATAGATGTCACATCCTAACCTTAGTTCCTTTTTTATGTCTCTATTTTGGTTTGGTCAGGGCGTGAGTTGGGGTGGGAATTCTATGTTCATTCTATGTTTTTCATTCTATGTGTTTAGCCTGGTATGGTTCCCAATCTATCGTTGTCTCTAATTGAGAACCATACTTAGGTAGCCTTTTCCCACCTGGTGTTTGTGGGTAGTTATTTTCTGTTTCGTGTTTTGTTGCACCTTGCAGAACTGTTCGTTTGTCGTTTTGTTTGAGTGTTCATCTTTATTAAAAGTATTATGAATACGTACCACGCTGCACTTTGGTCCTCTTCTCCTTCTCCCGACGACAGTCGTTACAATAGGTCTACATATAATCATTGACAAACTTAAAGTCATTAAGAATGATGAAGGAGAAGCATGTTGAAATGTTCTGACTAATATTATGACTGTAATATTATGACTACTTTCAGAGGAAAACTGATCACATGTTATATTGATTATAATAAGACGTCTTGTTCGAACCCTGATTGGCTGACAGCCGTGGTATATCAGACATTATAATCTGGGTTGGTAGAGCCCTGAATGATGTAAGATGGAGCCAGAGAGGATGGCTGCCGTTACAAGGCCGCAGGGCCAGACTGATTACCAGGACGTGTACTCCGAGAATGCACTGACCAACTGGCAAGTGTCTTCAATGACATTTTCAACCTCTCCCTGTCTGAGTCTGTAAATCCAACATGTTTCAAGCAGACCACCATAGTCCCTGTGCCCAAGAACACAAAGGTAACCTGCCTAAATTAATACCGACCCGTAGCACTCACGTCTGCAGCCATGAAGTGCTTTGAAAAGCTGGTCATGGCTCACATCCACACCATTATCCAGAAACCCTAGACCCACTCCAATTTGCATACCGCCCAAACAGATCCACAGATGATGCAATCTCTATTGCACTCCACACTTCCCTTTCCCACCTGGACAAAAATTAACACCTATGTGAGAATGCTATTCATTGACTACAGCTCAGCGATTTGTCAGATTTGTCATTGGTCCTCAGATCCTCAAAAGGTTCTTCAGCTGCACCATCGAGATAATCCTGACTAGAGGTCGACCGATTACGATTTTTTCAACGCCAATACCGATACCGATTATTGGACGCCCAAAAAAGGTCGATACCGATTAATCGGACGATTTTATTTATTTATTTGTAATAATGACAATTACAACAATACTGAATGAACACTTATTTTAACTTAATATAATACATCAATCAAATCAATTTAGCCTCAAATAAATAATGAAACATGTTCAATTTGGTTTAAATAATACAAAAACAAAGTGTTGGAGAAGAAAGTAAAAGTGCAATATGTGCCATGTAAAAAAGCTAACGTTTAAGTTCCTTGCTCAGAACATGAGAACATTTGAAAGCTGGTGGTTCCTTTTAACATGAGTCTGCAATATTCCCAGGTAAGAAGTTTTAGGTTGAGGTTATTATAGGAATTATAGGACTATTTCTCTCTATACCATTTGTATTTAAATATACCTTTGACTATTGGATGTTCTTATAGGCACTTTAGTATTGCCAGTGTAACGTATAGCTTCCGTCCCTCTCCTCGCCCCTACCTGGGCTCGAACCAGGAACACATCGACAACAGCCACCCTCGAAGCATCGTTACCCATCGCTCCACAAAAGCCTGCAGAGCTTGCAGAGCAAGGGGAACAACTACTCCAAGTCTCAGAGCGAGTGACGTTTGAAACGCTATTAGCGCGCACCCCGCTACCTAGCTAGCCATTTCACATCGATTACACCAGCCTAATCTCGGGAGTTGATAGGCTTGAAGTCATAAACAGCGCAATGTTTGAAGCATTGCGAAGAGCTGCTGGCAAACGCACAAAAGTGCTGTTTGAATGAACGCTTACGAGCATGCTGCTGCCTACCACCGCTCAGTCAGACTGCTCTATCAAATATCAAATCAGACTTAATTATAACATAATAACACACAGAAATACGAGCCTTAGGTCATTAATATGGTAAAATCCGGAAACCATCATTTCGAAATAAAAAGTTTATTCTTTAAGTGAAATACGGAACCGTTACGTATTTTATCTTACGGGTGGCATCCATAAGTCTAAATATTCCTGTTACATTGCACAACCTTCAATGTTATGGCATAATAATGTACAATTCTGTCAAATTAGTTCGCAACGAGCCAGGCGGCCCAAACTGTTGCATATACCCTGACTCTGTGTGCAATGAACGCAAGAGAAGTGACACAATTTCCCTAGTTTAATATTGCCTGCTAACATGAATTTCTTTTAACTAAATATGCAGGTTTAAAAATATATACTTCTGTGTATTGATTTTTAGAAAGGCATTGATGTTTATTGTTAGGTACATTTGTGCAACGATTGTGCTTTTTTCGCAAAAGCGCTTTTGTTAAATCATCCCCCCGTTTGGCGAAGTTGGCTGTCTTTGTAAGGAAGAAATAGTCTTCACAGTTCGCAACAAGCCAGGTGGCCCAAACTGCTGCATATACCCTGACTCTGTTGCACAGAACGCAAGAGAAGTGACACATTTTCCCGAGTTAAAAGAAATTCATGTTAGCAGGCAATATTAACTAAATATGCAGGTTTAAAAATATATGCTTGTGTATTGATTTTAAGAAAGGCGTTGATGTTTATGGTTAGGTACACATTGGTGCAACGACAGTGCTTTTTCGCGAATGCGCTTATTAAATCACCCGTTTGGTGAAGTAGGCTGTGATTCAATGATAAATTAACAGGCACCGCATCGATTATATGCAACGCAGGACAAGCTAGATAAACTAGTAATATCATCAACCATGTGTAGTTAACTAGTGATTATGATAAGATTGATTGTTTTATATAAAGATACGTTTAATGATAGCTAGCACCTTACCGTGGCTCCTTGCTGCACTCGCCTAACAGGTAGTCAGCCTGCCACGCAGTCTCCTCGTGGAGTGCAATGTAATCGGCCATGATCGGTGTCCAAAAATGCCGATTACCGATTGTTATGAAAACTTGAAATCGGCCCTAATTAATCGTCCATTCCGATTAATCGGTTGACCTCTAATCCTGACTGGTTGCATCACTGCCTGGTATGGCAACTGCTCGGCCTCCAACCGCAAGGCACTACAGAGGGTAGTGCGTACTGCCCAGTACATCACTCGGGCCAAGCTTCCTGCCATCCAGGACCTCTTTACCATGTCAGAGGAAGGTCCTAAAAATGACACTTGCCAGCTGGTCAAACTAGCCACCCTAGTCATAGACTGTTCTCTCTGCTACCGCATGGTAAGTGGTACCGGAGCGCCAAGTCCAGGTCCAAGAGGCTTCTAAACAGCTTCTACCCCCAATCCATAAGACTACTGAACATCAAATCAAACGGTTACCCAGACTACTTGCATTTACACTGCTGCTACTCTGTTATTATCTTTTCTTTTTACTTGGCTGTCACGCCCTGACCTTAGAGATCCTTTTATGTCTCTATTTTGGTTGGTCAGGGCGTGAGTTTGGGTGGGCATTCTATGTCTGGTGTTCTATGTTGTCCTTGTTTTGTATTTCTATGTGTTTGGCCTGGTAGGGTTCCCAATCAGAGGCAGCTGTCTATCGTTGTCTCTGATTGAGAACCATACTTAGGTAGCCTGTTCCCACCTGTGTTTGTGGGTAGTTATCTTCTGTTTAGTGTTTGTTGCACCTTTCAGAACTGTTTGTTGGTTGTTTTGTTGTTTTTGTTCGCGTGTTCATCATTATTAAAAGTGTTATGGATACGTACCACGCTGCACTTTGGTCCTCCTCTCGACGACAATCGTTACATTGGCAAGTCAGTTAAAAACAAATTCTTGTTTTCAATGACGGCCTAGGAACAGTGGGTTAACTGCCTGTTCAGGGGCAGATTGACAGATTTGTACCTTGTCAGCTCGGGGATTTGAAACTGCAACATTTTGGTTACCAGTCCAATGCTCTAACCACTAGGCTACCCTGCCGTCCCATCTATGCATAAGTCACTTTAATAACTCTACCCACATGTATATTTTACCTCAATTACCTCGACTAACCTGTACCGGTACGGGTACCCCCTGTATAAAGCCTCGGTATTGTTATTTTACTGCTGCTCATTAATTATTTATTACTTTATTTCTTTTTTTTGTTTGTATTTTTCTTAAAACTGCATTGTTTGTTAAGGGCTTGTAAGTAAGCATTTCAATGTCATGTCTACACCTGTTGTATTCGATGCATGGGACAAATAAAATTCGATTTGATTGGCTAACAGCCGTGGTATATCACAAAAAATGTATTTTTACTGCTCTAATTACACTGGTAACCAGTTTAAAATAGCAATAAGGCACCTCTGGAGTTTGTGATATATAGCCATTATACCACGTGTAAGGGCTGTGTCCAGGCACTCCGCATTGTGTCATGGTGAAGAAGAGCCCTTAGCCATGGTGTACTTGCCATATACCATACCTCGGTCCTTATTGCGTAAGAATACTATGGGTATGACCCATTTTATTTTTACTGTTAGAATTATGTTGGTAACCAGTTTATAATAGCAATAAGGTATCTCTGGGGTTTGTGATATATGGCCAATATACCACGGCTAAGGGCTGTATCCAGGCCCTCCGTGTTGCGTCGTACATAAGAACAGTCCTTACCGTGGTATATTGGCTGTATACCACGCCCCCTCGAGCCTTATTGCTTTATAATAAAACAGGTTGTTTGTTATATTGATTAGTAAACAGAAAGTAAGAAAGTTGGTTCTCGTTCTGCAAAGTGAACATAATGACATGGAACGGGTACCAATACAAACAAACAGCCTGACTGACTGACAGTCCTATTGGCCAGAGCAAAATGCTTTTATATTTTAGTTCACAAAACTATCCTCAATATACCTCTGTGAATTTACAGTATGTAACCCACAATATTTATGGCTGACCAGTGGAGGTTTCTGAGGGGAGAACGACTCGTAATAATGCCCGGAACGGAGCAAATGGAACGGCATCAAACACCTGGAAACCATGTGTTTGATGCATTTGATACCATTCCACTAATTCCGCTCCAGTCATTACCACGAGCCCGTTCTCCCCAATTAAGGTGCCACCAACCTCTTGTGTGGCTGACATAATTTCAACTCAGTTGGATACAGTTATCACCCCACTTCCAGAATGCACTGGAGCAGGTCACATTGACCCTCATATATTTGCATCCAATAAATATTACAGTTGACAGTTAGGAATTGGAGTGAAATATGAGCCAATGGTTTACAATATAAACAGGCATTTTGATTAATGTAAACTACAGAGGAAATAGAATGGTTTTGGATACCGGAAATAAATCTTGGCAATCCATTTATTTCATTCATTTCCACACACAGGCAGCAAAGTTGGTGCAGCTTGTGGCTGTCTGTCTGCTCCTTGGAGGGTGAACAGCCTATGTTTTTCAATGTGCGCACTGCAGCCATATTGATTGCACAGGCTTGCCTCATGAAAAGCCTTGGACCAAAGCTTTGTTGTGACTGTGTGTACATACAGTATGGCTGTGCTTGTACATATACTGTATTTGCGTGTTTGGATAGATGTATGGGCAGAGTGTATGTGGAAGAATTGTATTGTGGTTTTCCTCTACAATAGGTGTATAGGTTGTGTAGAGAATTCAATATTTATCCATTTTCACAACAAAGCCATATGCATTTGTTTGTGTGCGTACTTGTTGTTTGAGTGTCTGTGTACGTATGTTTGTGAGCATGCACATGCATACATGTTTGAATGTAACTGACAGAGCAGATACAGGGGGTGGCATTTGTATCGTGCTATAGTAGTTCTCCATGTTCTCTATAGAGGGTTCCTGCCAGAGCCTGTATAGTCACAGCTTTAAAGTGCAGTGTGCCCCTATAGCACCGTAAATCTGTCCTTTCCCCAATCCTCAGAGAAGCAGAGGAAGAATGGCCTGCCACCCCTCCCTCCCTCCCTCCCTCCCTCACACAGCCATTACAAGACCCTGCCACCCTCCCTCACTCTCCCTCACACAGCCGTGATAAGGCCCTCTTACAAACGGAACTCACTGGTTACCTCAAAGAGGAAGACCAGGACTACGTCCCAAATGGCACCCTATTCTTTTTATACTATAGTGCACGACTTGGTCTAAAGAAGTGCACTACATAAGGGAATAGGGTGCCATCTAGGACGCAACCATGGAGACCAGCGTTTAATTTAAGGCTAGCCATCACAGTAACACAAACTGCGCAGAGAAAGATTCTTGACAGGGGAATGACAAGAGTTACAAGGCAATAGTAAACTGCAGAGAGGTCAATCCCCCCAGATAACCATCTCTGTCTACTCTACATTGTTATGGTCATATTGTGACATCCATCAACGTTGAAGGTACGAGAGGTACAGTATGCTGGTTACTGTTGCTTTCGAGGCACTTTTACTATCCTGTATAGAGGACTCAATGTCAATGCTGTTCTGTATTGGGACTGTTTCTTATCAGGATTTGACTCTTGAGTAAATAGCTGATTAATCATAGCTTCAGGTCTAATACACAGTCAGAGAGGTACTGACCTAAATTACGCAGATAATTCAACCTTGCATTAAAACCGAGGAAGAGTCACACTAATTCAATAGACACAACATTACATTCATGTGAGAGAGAAGAGAAAGACTGAGTGAAAGAGACAGACAGAGCTTACATTGGTAAATTACTGCATGAAACAAATTGGAAAGAGAGGGGGAGGGAGAGAGGGGGAAGGAGAGAGGGGGAAGAGGAGAGGGGAGAGAGGATAGTTGTAAAAATTTGAAAAAAACACTGATAAATAATATATGCTATTTAGCAGACACTTTTATCCAAAGCGACTTACAATCATGCGTGCATACATTTTATGTATGGGCCTTCCTGGTAATTGAAGCCACTTTCCTTCTGTTGCAAGTGCCATGCTCTACCAACTGAGCTACAGATGATAAGTAACAAGGTAATCAAATGAAATCCATTTTACCTCATTTCTACCAGCATATCATGTGTGCAACTAAAAAAAACTCTCGACCCCCTTCACTCCGCACACAGAGACGCAGACAAAGCTCTCTGTTGCCCTCTATTTGGCAAATCTGACCATAACTCTATCCTCCTGATTCCTGCTTACAAGCAAAACTCAAACAGGAAGTACTAGTGACATCCACTCAATTTCGAAGTGGTCAGATGACGCGGATGCTAAGCTACAGGACTGTTTCGTTAGCACAGACTGGAATATGTTCCAATATTCATCCAATTGCATTGAGGAGTTTAACACGTCAGTCAACGGCTTCATTAATAAGTGCATCGATGACGTCTTCCAAACAGTGACAGTACGTACATATCCCAACCAGAAGCCATGGATTACAGGCAACATCTGCACAAAGTTAAAAGCTAGAGATGCTGCTTTCATGGAGCGGGACACCAATGCGGACATTTATAAGAAATCTCGCTATGCACTCCAACAAACCATCAAACATGAAAGCATCAATACAGGACTAAGATCGACTCCTACTACACCGGCTCTGATGCTTGTCGGATGTGGCAGGGCTTGCAAACTATCATGGATTACAAAGGGAAACCCAGCCGAGAGCTATTCCAGTGAATCTACCAGACAACTTACCCTCTCTTGGGTACGTGAGACGTTAGCATCCCACCTCTTCAACAGCCAGTGAAACTGCTGGGCGCCAAATTCAAATACAGAAATACTCATTATAAAAATTCAGAAAACAAAACATATTTTACATAGGTTTAAAGATTAACTTCTTGTGAATTCAACCACGGTGTCAGATTTAAAAAATGCTTTACGGCGTAAGCATACCTTATGGTTATTTGAGAACATAGCCCACTAGACAAATCATTACAAACAGTAACCAGCCAAGTAGAACAGTTACACAAGTCAGAAATAGAGATAAAATTAATCCCTTACCTTTGATGATCTTCATATGGTTGCACTCAGCAGACATTAATTTACTCAATAAATGTTCCTTTTGTTCGATAAAGTCTCTTTATTTCCAAAAACCTCAGTTTTGTTTGCGCGTTTTTTTCAGTAATCCACAGACTCGAACGCAGTCAAAACAGGAAGACAAAAAAATCCAAATTGTATCCGTAAAGTTCATAGAAACATGTCAAACGATGTTTATATTCAATCCTCAGGTTGTTTTTAGCCTAAATATTCTATAATATTTCAACCGGACAATAACGTCGTCAATTTAAAAGGTAAACAAGAAAGGCACTCTCTCGGGCTTGCGCATGAAAAAGCTCTGTGACACTTTAGGGTCCACTCATTCAGATTGCTCTTACTTCCTCATTTTTCAGAATACAAGCCTGAAACAATTTCTAAAGACTGTTGACATCTAGTGGAAGACATATAAACTGCAATTTGAGTACTAAGTCAATGGATACTGTAATGGCATTGAATAGAAAAAAAAAAAAGACTTCCTGAATGGATTTTTCTCAGGTTTTTGCCTGCCAAATCAGTTCTGTTATACACACAGACACTGTTTTAACCGTTTTGGAAACTTTAGAGTGTTTTCTATGCAAATCTACCAGTTATATGCATATCATATCTTCTGGGCCCGAAAAGCAGGCAGTTTAATTTGGGCATGCATTTCATCCAAAATTCCGAATGCTGCCCCCTACCCTAGAGAAGTTAAATGCCTTCTATGCTCGCTTCAAGACAAGCAACACTGAACCATGCGTGAAAGCACCAGCTGTTACGGACAACAGTATGATCACGCTCTCCATAGCAGATGTGAGTAAAACCTTTAAACAGCTTAACAATCATAAGGCCGCAGAGCCAGACGGGTTACCAGGACGCGTACTCGTTGACCAGCTGGCAAGTGTCTTCAATTACATTTTTTATCTTTCCCTGACCCAGTCTGTAATACCTATATGTTTCAAGCAAACCACCTTAGTCCCTATGCCCAAGAAAACCAAGGTAACCTGTCTAAATGACTACTGCCCCATAGCACTCACATCTGTAGCCATGAAATGCTTCAAAAGGCTGGTCATATCTGACATCAACACCATCATCCCAGAAACACTGCACCCACACCAATTCGCATACTGCCCCAACAGGTCCACAGATGAAGCAATCTCAATCGCACTCCACACTGCCCGTTCCCACCTGGACAAAAGGAACACCTAGGTGAGAATGATGTTCATTGACTACAGCTCAGTGTTCAAAACCATAGTGCTCTCCATGCTCATCATTAAGCTAAGGACCCTGGAACACCTCGCTCTGCAACTGGATCCTGGACTTCTTGACGGGCTGCCCCCAGGTGTTGAGGTTAGGCAACAACACATCCACCATGCTGACCCACAACATGGGAGCACCTCAGGGGTGTGTGCTAAGTCCCCTCCTGTACTCGCTGTTCACACACGACTGTGTGGCCACGCACAAATCCAACACCATCATTAAGTTTGCAGATGACACGACAGTGGTAGGTCTAATCACCAACGACGATGAGACAGCCTATAAGGAAGAGGTCAAAGATCTGGCAGTGTAGTGCCAGTACAACAACCTCTCCCTCAACATCGGCCAGACAAAGGAGCTGATCTGGACTACAGGAAATGGAGGGCGAACACGACCCTATTCACATCGACAAGGCTGTAGTGGAGTGGGTCGAGAATTTCAAATTCCTCGGTGTCCACATCACTAAGGTCCTATCATGGTCCAATCATACCAACACAGTCGTGAAGAGGTACGACAACGCATCTTCCCCCTCAGGAGAATGAAAAGATTTTGCATGGGCCCTAAGATCCTCAAAATGTTCTACAGCTTGTGACGGCCCTGAATTTTTCTGAACTGTCTCAGTGCTTCTCCTTCCAATAGGGCGCTTTTCCTTTAATTCCCAATTACATAGTGCTTCTCCTTCCAATAGGGGGCTTCCCCTTTAATCCCCAATTAAATAGCCAGCATCAGCTGCGCAAAAGTGGGGTTGTGATGGAGACGTGAATGAGGATGTGTTCAACCCTGAAGCTTCTCTCTTCAGTTTGTTTTGTTGCATTTAAAAGTGTGCTTTTGTAGCTTAATAGCTAGTTAACCCAGGATCGGATACACTCTTTGCATCCGTGGACTACACCTCTCTGTTGTTCTTCGTGGCCTTTCGCTGGAGATCTGTTGGCGGATTGGATTGTCTGACTGACCGACTGACTACAACCTTTTTGTATACGGTATTTAATTTGTTTTGGGGTGCTGTATACCGTGATGATTTATGTAGTTAGTTGTAAGTGAGGACGTATTAGTATTTGATACGCTTTATAGTTGTGTGGTAAAATAATTGTTATTTTGATCGTATGATTAATACTGGGTTTACGCTACACTTGAATGAAGGGACAAACATTGCGTGACAAAGGTCACTTGAGTTCCCTGAACTCCTTTACCGGGCTGGACTCTTTTTAGGCCCGAGGTACAGGACATTTCTGGAAGAACCAGCGCTCATTATTTGTTATATTGTTATGTGTGTGTGATCATTTATGTTGGTAATACAACCCACGCAAAAGAATAGTTGCTTTTGAAGTTCTTCCCAATGTTTTAAGGGTTTATGAAAAGTGTATTTCCATCCTGACTTTTACATGAGTCCTTTGTATTGGTGTAGACTTGAGGGACCAGATGGGACTCATTCCCTCCCTGTCACGATTGTCATCGGGAGAAGGAGAAGAGGACCAAAGTGCAGCGTGGTACGTATTCATAATACTTTTAATAAAGATGAACACTCGAACAAAAACAACAAAACGGCAAACGAACAGTTCTGCAAGGTGCAACAAAAAACTAAACAGAAAATGACAACCCACAACTAACAGTGGGAAAACAGGCTACCTAAGTATGGTTCTCAATCAGAGACAACGATTGACAGCTGCCTCTGATTGGGAACCATACCAGGCCAAACACAATAGAAATAGAAAACATAGACAACAACAAACATAGAATTCCCACCCACATCACACCCTGACCAAACAGAAAATAGAAACATACAAAGCAATCTACGGTCAGGGCGTGACAGTACACCCCCCCCCCCCCTCCCCCCCCCCCAAAGGTGCGGACTCAGGCCGCAAAATCTGACCCTATAGGGGAGGGTCTGGGTGGGCATTACTCCGCGGTGGCGGTTCCGGTGAGGGACGTGGACCCCGCTCCACTTCTGGCTCGGCCCACTTTAATAATGCCTCTGGAGCGGGAACCCTCACCGCCGAACCCGGATTAGAGGACGCCACTGGACTGATGGTCGAGTCTGGAGTGAGTGGCGCCTCTGGACTGATGGGCGGCACTGGCGCCTCTGGACTGACGGGCGGCTCTGGCGCCTCCGGACTGACGGGCGGCTCTGGCAGCTCCGGACTGACGGGCGGCTCTGGCAGCTCCGGACTGACGGGCGGCTCTGGCAGCTCCAGACTGGAGAGAGAACCTGGAGGGAGGAGACGGAGAGCCAGCCTGGTGTGTGGGGTTGCCACCGGGCCCACCAGGCTAGGGAGACCTACAGGAGGCCTGGTGCGTAGAGGAGGCACCGGATGGACCGGGCTGTGGAGGAGCACTGGAGCTCTGGTGCGCAGCCTTGGCACCACTCCTCCAGGCTGGATGACCACTTTAGCCCGGACCCTCCAGAGTGCAGGCACAGGTTGAACCGGGCTGTGAGATCTGGTGCATCCCACTCGCACCTCTCCCTTAGGCTCAATGCCCACATTCGCCCGGCACGGGCAGAGCGCAGGCATAGGGCGAATTGCACCCTCCCAACGCTCCGGAGACACAGTACGCAGAGCCGGCGCAGGATACCCTGGGCCGAAACGGCGTACCGGAGACCAAGTACGCTGAGCGTGCACAATCCGCCCTGACTGGAAGCCCACTCGCTTGGCACTTGCGGGAGGCTGGTCTATAGCGCTCCGGGCTATGAGCGCGTACTGGCGACACTGTGCGCTTCACCGCATAACACGGTCCCTGACCAGTACTACGCTGCTTCCGGTAAGCACGGGGAGTTGGCTCAGGTCTATCGCCTGACTCCGCCAATCTCCCCGTGTGCTCCCCCCCCAAAAATGTTGGGGTCTGCCTCTCGTGCCTGTTGCGCTGCCGTGCTATCTCCTCATAGTGTTGCCGCTCAGCCTTAGCTGCCTCCAATTCCTCCTGCGGACGGCGATACTCCCCAGCCTGTGCCCAGGGTCCCTTACCTTCCAGTATCTCCTCCCAAGTCCATTTCTCCAGATAGCATTGCCTCTCGTTGCTGCTCTCCACGCTGCTTGGTCCTTTTAAGGTGGGTGGTTCTGTCACGATTGTCGTCGGGAGAAGGAGAAGAGGACCAAAGTGCAGCGTGGTACGTATTCATAATACTTTTAATAAAGATGAACACTCGAACAAAAATAACAAAACGACAAACGAACAGTTCTGCAAGGTGCAACAAAACACTAAATAGAAACATACAAAGCAATCTACGGTCAGGGCGTGACACTCCCAAACCAAAAGGAGAAACCAATATTTTCTCTGGTAGGCACACCCTACCTGGCACCCCATTAAACAATAACCTCAAGTCAAAACCGTTACAAGCTGCACCATTGAGAGCATCTTGACTGGCTGCATCACCACCTGGTATAGCAACTGCTCGGCATCCGACCAGAAGGTGCTACAGAGGGCAGTACCTCACTGGGGCCGAACTCCCTGCCTTCCAGGACCTCTATACCAGGCGTTGTCAGAGGAAGGGCTTAAAAATTGTCAAAGACTCCAGCCACCCAAGTAATAGACTGTTCTTTCTGCTACCGCACGGCAAGTGGTACCAGAGTGCCATAAGACTGCTGAACAGTTAATCAAAAGGCTACCCAGACTATTTACATTGACCCCCTTTATTATTACATTTTTCATGCACTGACTCTCTTGCCCTGACTCTATGTACACTCACTAGACTTTACCCACAGATACTATTCTGACACTCCAACACACACATGCACCCACATTAAATATGATCACTCTCACATAACACATGCATATTGACGCCAAACACACTCACACTCTTCACACACGCTGATGCTACTTTGTTAATTAATTATCCTGATTGCCTAGTGACTTTAACCACTACAGTACCTACATGTACATACTGTATTACCTCAATGACCTCAACTACCTGGTACCCCTGACAATTGATTCTGTACTGGTACTCCTTGTTATATAGCCTCATTTTTGTGTAAATATTTCTTTTTTTATTTAGCAAATATTTTTCTTACTTTTTAACTCTGCATTGTTGGTTAAGGGCTTGTAAGTAAGCATTTCACAGTAAAGTCTACACCTGTTGTATTCGGCGCATGTGACCAACAACATTTGATTTTGATTTGAAGAGGGAAAGAGAAATAGAGGCAGAGGGAAGGAGAGAAAGGGTGATGTAAAATACGGAGAGAGGGAGAGCATCCCGACAAACGCTTTGATTGAGGCAGAGCCGCAGTTCTTTTGTCAGCGCTAGTCCATATCAAGATAAACAGAATGACATAATCTCTCGTCCGTCATAACGACGCATGGTTTTCATCTTCTCCCTCTGAGCTTTCCTTTAAAAATGACAGCACTAACGGTGGTTTACTGTCGGCTAGTTGACTATCAGCGTCATTCAATCACATTGTGTAGAAGAGAACAGCTATTGCAGGGAAAACAGGAGCTGCTGTTGAGGGAATTTAGTGTATTGGAGAGGTCTAGCTAGAGCCATGCATGTGGCATGGCTCTAAGGTAGACAGAAACGGCAGTGCCTAGACTTTAGGCCCTAGAGGGAAAACCTAACCTGCCTAGCGGATTGCCTATAAGTGTTATGATTGGAATTTCTATACATGTAGAAACCCCAGTTCTTGCCATCAATGGGAAAACCTGGTTAAATATATAAATGTTAAATAAAAAATGGATAGAAACTCTCATAAACTGAGTTTTTGAAATGTGCAGAAGATGATCAGACAAGGAGACTGGCCTATCCAGGTTCGTCACTACTACTTCTACCAATAACTAAATGTTTAAACCTGGTCACTCAAATAGTTTGTGTACTCACAAGTTACAACCCTCTTCAGTATGGCCTTATTCATCATGTAGTGTAAAATGTTATACTGTAGCCTATGGCCATTTGGATTGATTAAGTGCAGCAGACAATTTTGATCCCTTCAACTAGTTTGATAAACTATGATTGTTTTTTGCCTTTTATTCTGTTTTGGCACAGGTCCAGTCTTTCACCTGCTGTTTTCATTTCCTCTTATGTTGACAATCACATTATTCCAGTGACAAATTGTAGGGTTTTCATTTTATTCCACTAATAACGAATAGTAGAGCATCCCACACTAAAGACCCTTTACTGGGTTTTGGATTGGATAACCTAAGTAACCGACTACAGTATACAGCAAACTGCAGATTGGATAAGCTAAGTAACCGACTACAGTATACAGCAAACTGCAGATTGGATAACCTAAGTAACCGACTACAGTATACAGCAAACTGCAGATTGGATAACCTAAGTAACCGACTACAGTATACAGCAAACTGCAGATTGGATAACCTAAGTAACCGACTACAGTATACAGCAAACTGCAGATTGGATAACCTAAGTAACCGACTACAGTATACAGCAAACTGCAGATTGGATAACCTAAGTAACCGACTACAGTATACAGCAAACTGCAGATTGGATAACCTAAGTAACCGACTACAGTATACAGCAAACTGCAGATTGGATAACCTAAGTAACCGACTACAGTATACAGCAAACTGCAGATTGGATAACCTAAGTAACCGACTACAGTATACAGCAAACTGCAGATTGGATAACCTAAGTAACCGACTACAGTATACAGCAAACTGCAGATTGGATAACCTAAGTAACCGACTACAGTATACAGCAAACTGCAGATTGGATAACCTAAGTAACCGACTACAGTATACAGCAAACTGCAGATTGGATAACCTAAGTAACCGACTACAGTATACAGCAAACTGCAGATTGGATAACCTAAGTAACCGACTACAGTATACAGCAAACTGCAGATTGGATAACCTAAGTAACCGACTACAGTATACAGCAAACTGCAGATTGGATAACCTAAGTAACCGACTACAGTATACAGCAAACTGCAGATTGGATAACCTAAGTAACCGACTACAGTATACAGCAAACTGCAGATTGGATAACCTAAGTAACCGACTACAGTATACAGCAAACTGCAGATTGGATAACCTAAGTAACCGACTACAGTATACAGCAAACTGCAGATTGGATAACCTAAGTAACCGACTACAGTATACAGCAAACTGCAGATTGGATAACCTAAGTAACCGACTACAGTATACAGCAAACTGCAGATTGGATAACCTAAGTAACCGACTACAGTATACAGCAAACTGCAGATTGGATAACCTAAGTAACCGACTACAGTATACAGCAAACTGCAGATTGGATAACCTAAGTAACCGACTACAGTATACAGCAAACTGCAGATTGGATAACCTAAGTAACCGACTACAGTATACAGCAAACTGCAGATTGCAGCAATAAGGTATCCTGCCTTAAATCATTCAGTAGTTGCAGAATTTATTATGGTCCTAAGTTATCATAAGTGTCTCAATAATTATGTGTAGGTCTGCAGTGTATTAGACACGTTTAGTGTGCTGATAGTACAGTGTGTGTGTGTGTTTGGGTGTGCTGATAGTGCTTAGTGGATATCTACTGTACTAGTCTCCCTGTGAAGATAGAGAGGTGTCTCTCTCTACCCTAGTGGTATGCAACAGACAGATGGTCCTGCTAAGAGGTGCACCATATGTTGATGCCTTGGACAGTCTGGCTAGCTGAGAACATAAGACCACCTGAAGTTTAGCCCCACTTATGCCTGGTAAACATGAAACTTTCTTTCCATCTCTGCTGTGCATCGTAGTAAGTATAGTAGATAGTAGTTGATGTAACATTTTTACTATGGTAGGCTAATCCCCTAAAACACTGGGTAAGCTCCAAACACATTCTTAACTATTTATCATAAAAAAGTAGAGTGAACATCATAAAGGACATGAGAGATGAATGGATTGTTATTGTACTAGAGGCCACTGTACCTTTTCTGAGATGGAGTAAAAGTTTTCCTTTGTGTAACTCTAGTGTGACGGTGTGATCATCTTGTCCCTCTGTGTGTATCAAGGTCCCATAGTTCTGCAGGGTTTTGAACTTCAGAGAGATGGTGTCTTTGGCTGTTTGACTTGGTGTTGGGTTAGGGCTGAACCTGTAGAGCAAGCAGCTGCTGCCGTCAAACCACGCCACGTCAGACTCTGCAAACAACACATTTACAAGTAAAGATTATACTGTAGAGTATAGTAATACCATCAACACATTCACAAGTAAAGATTATACTGTAGAGTATAGTATTACCATCAACACATTCACAAGTAAAGATTATACTGTATAGTAGTACCATCAACACATTCACAAGTAAAGATCATACTGTAGAGTATAGTATTACCATCAACACATTCACAAGTAAAGATCATACTGTAGAGTATAGTATTACCATCAACACATTCACAAGTAAAGATCATACTGTAGAGTATAGTATTACCATCAACACATTCACAAGTAAAGATTGTACTGTAGAGTATAGTATTACCATCAACACATTCACAAGTAAAGATCATACTGTAGAGTATAGTATTACCATCAACACATTCACAAGTAAAGATTGTACTGTAGAGTATAGTAGTACTGTACAACCAACACATTCACAAGTAAAGATTACACTGTATAGTATAGTAGTACCATCAACACATTCACAAGTAAAGATTATACTGTATAGTATAGTAGTACAACCAACACATTTACAAGTAAAGATTATACAGTAGAGTATGGTAGTAAAATCCAACACTCCAAACATTACATTTAATTGTTTACATTTTAGCAGAAGCTAGAATCTAGAGCGACTTACAGTATTGGGTCCATACATTTTCATAGAGGTCCCCCTTAGGAATCAAACCCACAACCCTGGCGTTGCAAGCGCCATTCTCTACCAACTGAGCTATAAGGGACTACATTACGATCCTGTGATAGTAGAAATTAAAATCACAACCCTCATCTTCAGCGGGAAACAAATGCATACATTCTATTCAGAAACCCAGTGGGAAACACTTGTTGAAATAACATCAGCTGTAATGCTGGTTGTAATGAGCCAATTTCAACCAGATTTGACCACTGGGATACTGAAGAGAATAGTAGAGACGTTATTCACACTCAAAGTGGAGGCAATTCATTGCGTTCAGTGTTTTTATTAGCAATTAGATGTGCATTATAGGCTCCAGTGTGTGCTGGTTGAGTGAGATTTAGAGCCGAAGCTAATTTCTCCTTACTTAACTGCCTCTAACGAGGCAGGGTAGCCTTGGTCCGTCACACATCAAACCACTTCAATCACTAGATCAGTCTTTTTCATGATTATGATTGAAGAGCTGTGATTAAAGACTAAAGAAGACTTTCATGTGATAGTACTGACACCTTTAATCTTGTGCTTTTACCTTATTGATATTGTTTGCAATGCATTGTAAGTTGAATATGACAGACAAAAACACATGTCATTTTGGGTTTACAGGCCTACTTCCCTGGCATTTACTTTCATGGTTACAAATGACATTGTTAAATGGTCATTACAGAATAATAATAACTATAGCACAGGTAACAGTCACTGAGGTTTAAAACAAAAACCCTTCAGAATGCTGTTCCATAGCCAAAAGCCAGATAAATAAGTATAAACAAACCGTGGGCAATAAACGTTTTAAGAGTAAAACTGTCTGCTCTTATGTATAATCATTCAAAACACAATATAAAATATCAAAACACATCCACTCTGTCCTTGCTCATCCACAACTTAATACATCTCCCAATAGTGCTGCATACAAAAAGAACACAAAACTATTCATATTTGTTTAATATACATCATAAATCACCGCTCTACAATGGAGGACTGATTAAAAAACAAACAATCCAGGGACAGGTTGTTGGACTGAGGGAGAAACAGAGCCACAGTGTGAGACATAACAGATATGGATGTCTGTGTGAGACATGTTCGCTGTAAACAGAAATGACAACAGTGATGAAAAAGAAAATAAATGGATCTTTTGCATATTGTTTGTTGGCTCATCCACAGAGCATGCAGTTAGTACACCTACAGTCATTCCCTAGCATTGTTTAATACTGGAAATATGCAACAACGTCAATACAACCACATTAGAGTATTCTCATTGTAATAATGCAAATATGGAAAACTTTGATGTGGGTGGGGGCCATGAAAAATCGGAACTCATCATGAGGGGCCGCAGTGGCTGAGGAGCTGCAGTCAGAGCCGGCTTTAGCCTTTTAGGGGCCCTAAGTATTTTTTGGGTTGTTTTAGAGTTTATTTCCTGCTAATCTGCACATTTTGCTATTGGGCGTGGAGAAAATGTTGCCGTTTTTAAAATAAGTTGCTGCAATTCTACACATTTTGCCATGGGGCAGAGAAGATTTTGCATTTGTCTAATGTCATGCAATTCCCCCAAAAAAATCAAAGGGGAAGAACATTGTGCAGTTTTACAGCTAATGTCCTGCAATTCCACACATTTTACCATAGGGTGGAGAGAAAGTTTTTCAGTTTTTAATATGATATCTGAGTGAAAGAAACTAACAAAATAATGTACACACAATATTCGGTAAGTATTCAGAACCCTTGACTTTCTCCACATTTTGTTACGTTACAGCCTTATTCTAAAATGGATAAAAGTGTTTGTTTTCGTCATCAATCTAAATACAATACCCCATAATGAAAAACAGGTTTAGAATTTTTACAAATGAAAAAAATTATAATAATGAAATAAATTATATTTACATAAGAATTCAGATCCTTTACTCAGTATTTGTTGAATCAATTTTGGCAGGGATTACAGCCTCAAGTCTTCTTGGGTATGACGCTATAAGCTTGGCACACCTGTATTTGGGGAGGTTCTCCCATTCTTCTCTGCAGATCCTCTCAAACGCTGTCAGGTTGGATAGGGAGTGTCCCTGCACAGTTATTTTCAGATCTCTCCAGAGATGTTCGATCGGGTTCAAGTCCAGGCTCTAGCTGGGCCACTCAAGGATATTCAGAGACTTGTCCCGAAGCCACTCCTGCGTTGCCTTGGCTTGGTTTAGGGTCATTGTCCTGTTGGAAATTTAACCTTTGCCCCAGTCTGAGGTCCTGAGCGCTCTGGAGCAGGTTTTCATCAAGGGTCTCTTTACTTTGCTGTGTTCATCTTTCCCTCGATCCTGACTAGTCTTCACATCATGATGCTGCCACCACCGCGCTACAGCGTAGGGACGATGCCAGGTTTCCTCCAGACGTGATGCTTGGCATTCAGGGCAAATCTTGTTTTCCATTATCTGAGTCCTTTAGGTGCCTATTGGCAAACTCCAAGTAGGCTGTAATGTACCTTTTACTGAGGAGTGGCTTCTATCTGGACACTCTACAATAAAGGCCTGATTGGTGGAGTGCTGCAGAGATGGTTATCCTTCTGAAAGGTTCTCTCGTCTCTACAGAGGAACTCTGGAGATCTGTCAACCCTGATGCCTTCCATTTCCCCAGTTTGCTCAGTTTGGATGAGCGGACAGCTCTAGGAAGAGTCTTGGTGGTTCCAAACTTCTTCCATTTAAGAATGATGGAGGTCACTGTGTTCTTGGGGACCTTAAATGCTGCAGAAATGTTTCGGTACCCTTCCCCAGATCTGTGGTTAGACACAATCCTGTTTCGGCGCTATATGGACAATTCTTTCAACCTCATGGTTTGGTTTTTGCTCTGACATTCACTGTCAACTGGGACCTTATATAGACAGGTGTGTCCCTTTCCAAATCATGTCCAATCAATTGAATTTACCACAGGTGGACTCCACAATCAAGTTGTAGAAACATCTGAAGGATGATCAATGGAAACAAGATGGACCTTAGCTCAATTTTTGAGTCTCATAGTGCACAAAAGGCTGTGAAGTATTTGTAGTTAATCATATCAGAGCTGTAGCTACGCCCGGCTGTTACGGACAGCAGCTCCTCTTCTCCACTTGAGCAGACAACCCTTTCCATCATTTATGTACGGGACTAGAGTTTTTTTGTTATTAGTGGTTATACCTAGCCAGGCCCTCTGTTGATGGAGTGGCTAAACACCCCTAGACATCTCATATCATGTCTGTTAGGTCTGGGTAAGATATGTAAGAGAGTCTCAATACTTAACGTTCTTAGGAGTGAATTAACATAGTGAATTCAGGGGTGGCAGTACAAAAGTCTGAAGTATTTGTAGGTAATCATTTCAATAATGTTAGTTCATATCAGAGCTGGAGCTCCGCCCACCAGTGAAGTGGAGCAGAGCATACTGTGTGATCTCCAGCTCAGAGAAGGTCAGCTCGTGAGTAGTCAAGTGAGAGAAAGTTCTAGCCATCTAGCTTGCTTTCATTGTGTTAGCCATGTTAGTACATATTTAATATCTTGTCTGAAGATGCACTCTGTGAAGATAATGTCATATTTATGGTTATGCTAATTACTAGTTTCAACTGCGTGCTAGCAATTGTGAGCTGGCTAGCTCTGTTTTGGTTATTATATCATTAACCCTATATTGGTATAGGATAATGTCCCCCAGTGCATTGCCATATCTTGGACTGGCCAATAAAAATAAAAGATTAGGATGAACAAAAGAACACAGAAACTGGACAGAGATGGCTTTTTCTTTGCAACTCTGACTAAAAGGCCAGCATCCCGTAGTCGCCTCTTCACTGACGTTGAGACTGGTGTTTTGCGGGTACTCTTTAATGAAGCTGCCAGTTGAGGACTTGAGGCGTCTGTTTCTCAAACTAGACACTAATGTACTTGTCCTCTTGCTAAGTTGTGCACCGGGGCCTCCCACTTATTTCTATTCTGGTTAGAGCCGGTTTGTGCTGTTCTGTGACGGGAGTGGTACACGGCGTTGTACGAGATCTTCAGTTTCTTGGCAATTTCTCGCATGGAATAGCCTTCATTTCTCAGAACAAGAATAGACTGAGTTTCAGAAAAGTACTTTGTTTCTGGCATTTTGAGCCTGTAATCAAACCCACAAATGCTGATGCTCCAGACACTCAACTAGTCTAAAGAAGGACAGTTTTATTGCTTATTTAATCAGAAAAAGTTTTCAGCTCAAAGTACACCAGGTTCGACGCTCGTCGGATGTGGCAGGGCTTGCAAACTATTACAGACTACTACAAAGGGAAGCACAGGCGAGACCGGCTAAGTGACACAAGCCAACCAGACAAGCTAAATTACTTCTATGCTTACTTCGAGGCAAGTAACACAAACATGCATGAGAGCATCAGCTGTTCCGGAAGACTGTGTGATCAAGCTCTCCGCAGCCGATGTGATTAGGACCTTTAAAAAGGTCAACATTCACAAGGCCACAGGGCCAGATGGATTACCAGGACGTGCACCCCGAGTATGCACTGACCAACTGGCAAGTGTCTTCACTGACATTTTCAACCTCTACCTGTCCGTCTGTAATTCCAACATGTTTCAAGCAGACCACCATAGTCCCTGTGCCCAAGAACACTAAAGTAACCTGCCTAATTGACTACCGACCCGTAGCACTCACGTCTGCAGCCATGAAGTGCTTTGAAAGGTTGGTCATGGATCACATCAACACCATTATCCAGAAACCCTAGACCCACTCCAATTTGCATACCGCACCAACAGATCCACAGATGATGCAATCTCTATTGCACTCCACACTGCCCTTTCCCACCTGGACAAAAGGAACACCTATGTGAGAATGCTATTCATTGACTACAGCTTAGTGTTCAACACCATAGTGCCCTCAAAGCGTATCACTAAGCTAAGGACCCTGGGACTAATCACCTCCCTCTGCAGCTGGATCCTGGACTTCCTGACAGGCCTCCCCCAGGTGGTAAGGGTAGGTAACAACACATCCGCCACTCTGATCCTCAACACAGTGACCACTCAGGGGTGCGTGCTCCGTCCCCTCCTGTACTCCTTGTTCACTCATGACTGCACAGCCAGGCATGAATCCAACACCATCATTAAGTTTGCCAACGACACAAGTGGTAGGCTTGATCACCGACAACGACGAGACATCCTACAGGGAGAACATCAGAGACCGGCCATGTGGTGCCAAGACAACAAACACTCCCTCAATGTGATCAAAACAAAGGAGATGATTGTGGACTACAGGAAAAGGAGGACTGAGCACACCCCCATTCTCATCGACTGGGCGGTAGTGGAGCAGGTTGAGCTTCAAGTTCCTTGGTGTCCACTTCACCAACAAACTAATATGGTTCATGCACACCAAGACATTCATGAAGAGGGCACCTCAAAAGGTTCAAAAGCTGCACCATCGAGAGCATCCTGACCGGTTCCATCACTGCCTGGTATGGCAACTGCTCGGGCCTCCGACCGCAAGCAACTACAGAGGGTAGTGTGTATGGCCCAGTACATCACTGGGGCAAAGCTTCCTGCCATCCAGGACCTCTATACCAGGCGGTGTCAGAGGAAGGCCCTAGAAATTGTCCAAAAAAACCTGTTCTCGCTGATACCGTATGGCAAGTGGTACCGGAGCTCCAAGTCTAGGTCCAAGAGGCTTCTAAACAGCTTCTACCCCCAAGCCATAAGACTCCTGAACATCTAATCAAATGGCTTCCGAGGACAATTTGCATTGCCCCCCCCCCCCACTTTACACCGCTGCTACTCTCTGTTATTATCTATGCATAGTCACTTTAATAACCCTAGCTACATATACATATTACCTCGACTAACCGGTGCCCCCAAACACTGAATCTGTACCGGTGCCCCCTGTTTATAGCATCGCTATTGTTATTTTACGGCTGCTCTTTAATTATTTGTTTTATTTCTTATTCTTAATATATATTAAGAAATTAAATATATGCACACACTCAGAAAAAAAAGAAACGTCCTCTCACTGTCAACTGCATTTATTTTCAGCAAATGTAAAGTGTAAATATTTGTATGAACATAACAACGTTCAACAACTGAGACATGAACTGATCAAGTTCCAAAGACATGTGACTAACAGAAATTAAATAATGTGTCCCTGAACAAAGGGGGCGGGGGTCAACATCAAAAGTAACAGTCAGTATTTGGTGTGGCTACCAGCTGCATTAAGTACTGCAGTGCATCTCCTTCTCATGGACTGTGGGTAATTGTCTATGTTGAACGTTTGTTGCTTGTCTGTGCACTACGTTTATAGCTTCACTGTTGGTTTGTTTCTTTTTTATGTATAGTGTTCGTTTTGTCTTCATCTCCAATAAAAGAAGATGTCTTCATTTCCCACTGCGCCTTGGTCCTCTCTCTCACCCACTTATTATGACGATCGCGACAGAATTACCCACCAACAGCTAAAGCCTATGGCTGCCTTAAATATGGCTCCCAATCAGAGACAACAATAACCAGCTGTCTCTGATTGAGCACCAATTCAGGCAACCATAGACTCTTCTAGACACCTACACTGAACACTAACCCATCTACTCTATTTAACCCCCTAAACCATACAACACCCTAGACAATACAAAAAACACACAAACTTCCCCATGTCACACCCTGACCTACATAAAATAATAATGAAAACAAAGATAACTAAGGCCAGGGTGTGACAATAATAGTATTGAATGATTTTATGTCAGCTTTTCTTTCATAACTGAGTCAGGTTTGTAAGTCTCCTTGCTCCCACTCACTTTTTCAGTTCTGCCCACAAATTTCCTATAGGATTGAGGTCAGGGCTTTGATGGCCACTCCAATACCTTGACTTTGTTGTCCTTAAGCTATTTTGCCACAACTTTGGAAGTATGCTTGGGGTCATTGTCCATTTGGAAGACCCATTTGCGATCAAGCTTTAACTTCTTGACTGATGTCTTGAGATGTTTCTTCAATATATTCACATCATTTTCCTGACTCATGATGCCATCTATTTTGTGAAGTGCACCAGTCTCTCCTGCAGCAAAGCACCCCCACAACATGATGCTGCCACCCCCGTGCTTCACGGTTGGGATGGTGTTCTTCGTCTTGCAAGCGTCCCCCCTTTTCCTCCAAACATAACAATGATCATTATGGCCAAACAGTTATATTTTTGTTTCATCAGACCAGAGGACATTTCTCAAAAGTACGATCCTTGTCCCCATGTGCATTTGCAAACCGTAGTCTGGCATTTATGGCGGTTTTGGAGCAGTGGCTTCTTCCTTACTAAGCAGCCTTTCAGGTTATGTCTATATAGGACTCGTTTTACTGTGGATATAGATACTTTTGTATTGTCACAAGGTCCTTTGCTGTTGTTCTGGGATTGATTTGCACTTTCGCATCAAAGTATGTTCATCTCTAGGAGACAGAACGCATGTTGACTGTTTGTGCAGATGAACGTGGTACCTTCAGGCGTTTGGAAATTGCTCCCAAGGATGAACTAGACTTGTGGAGGTCTACAATGTTTTTTCTGAGGTCTTGGCTGATTTATTTTGATTTTCCCATGATGTCTTGCAAAGAGGCTCTGAGTTTGAAGGTAGGCCTTGAAATACATCCACAGGTACACCTCCAATTGGCTCAAATGATGTCAATTAGCCTAACAGAAGCTTCTAATGCCATAACATAATTTTCTGGAATTTTCCAAGCTGTTTAGAGGCACAGTCAACGTAGTGTATGTAAACTTCTGACCCACTGAAATAGTGATAGTGAATTATAAATTAAATAATCTGTCAACAATTGTTGGAAAAATTACTTGTGTCATGCACAAAGTAGATGTCCTAACCAACTTTCCAAAAGTATAGTTTGTTAACAAGACATTTGTGGAGTGGTTGAAAAACAAGTTTTAATGACTCCAACCTAAGTGTATGTAAACTTCCGACTTCAACTGTATGACTGCATTGTTGGTTAGGGCTTGTAAGTAATCATTTCACTGTAAGGTCTACACCTGTTGTATTCAGTGCATGTGACAAATAAAATGATTTGATTACACTGTATTTCACTGTTTAGAGGTATTCAAGTTAATTGTGCCGTTTTAGCCTGTATTGGAGATGGTGCTATGCTTTGTAGTACACGTGCGGCAGCACCCCTTTAATCTCAAATTAGTGCAGTCAGTCACGTTGTATTGCGCTGTATGGTCCTGTATAGCATTAAGTCATCATAGTCATGTTATATCCATTCATATTGTTTATAAGAGATGTGAATTGGAGATTGTGTTATGTCATTCACTATTGTATCTCTTCACTTGCAGATCACACACTTTGGTAGAAGCAAGTTGCCAGACCACTAAGTGCCTTAGTCCATCCATACTACATACACTGTGCGGTGCTGTGCCGTGCCTGTGCATCTTCAGCGTTATTAAACCACCTCAACTGGAATCCTACCTGTCTGTCATCTGTGCCCTTACCAGCACACGGGAGCAAACACATCAAGTAAAACCTAAAGAATACAGTCCACCAGATCCTCACTTACACATAGCAACGGGTCTGAATATGTATGTACATAAGGTATCTGTTTTTTATTGTTATACATTTGCAAAAATTGTCACGCCTTGATCTGTGTCACCTGACCTTGTGATTGTCTCCACCCCCTCCAGGTTCCGCTTATTTTCCCCAGTGTAATTATCCCGGTGTTTCCTGTCTCTCTGTGCCAGTTCGTCTTGTCTGTTTCAAGTCAACCAATGTGTTTTTCCCGTGCTCCTTCTTTGCTATGCTCTCTTTTGCTAGTCCTCCCGGTTTTGACCATTGCCTGTTTTCTGGACTCCGTACCCGCCTGCCTGACCAGTCTGCCTGCCCTGACCTCGAGCCTGCCTTCCCCTCTGTACCTCCTGGACTCTGATCTGGTTTTCACCTTTTGCCTGTCCACGACCATTCTCTTGCCTACCCTTTTGGAACTAATAAAAATAAATTACTCAAACCAGACCCGTGTCTGCATCTGGGTCTGGCCCTGAACCCTTATAGTACGAACTGGCCACGACAGACCCAGCAGACCTGCAGACCTGGACCAGACCTGGACCTGGACCAGCAGACCTGGACCAGCTCCGCCACGCTGTCTCCCTGCAGGGAGCCACCATTGGGAGGCATGAGGAGCTACTTCAGGAAGCGCTTCATTCCCTGACGGAACGCTACGACCAGGGGTTTAAGGCTATAATGGCGCAAATCAGGGAGTTAGCTCATAGGCAGCCTACCACCTCTGAGAACCCCAAACCACCCAGTAACTTTTCTCTATGAGTGCTGAGTTTGTACAGCCTACTCCAGCTCCCCGCGAACCCCGCTTACCTCCTCCGGAGCGTTAATCTGGGGATCCTGGTACCTGCCGGGGTTCTCTTTCTCAATGCTCCCTTTTTTTTGAGCTACAGCCATCTTCGTTCCCTTCGGACCGATCTAAGATAACGTAATAATATATGCTAATGTCGGGAAGGGCGCTATCCTGGGCGAAGGCTGTTTGGGAGCAACAATCCGTAATTTGTCATCATCTGGAGGATTTCATGGCAGAGGTGAGGAAGGTGTTCGATTATCCGGTATCCAAGAGAGAGGTGGTCCCTAAACTTCTTGAATAACATCAAGATTCCCGTGGTGTGGAAGACGACGCTGTTGATTTTCGCACGTTGGCCCCCGAGAGTGCCTGGAATCCTGAGTCACTTTTTCGATACCTTCCTTCATGGACTATCTGAGGTGATAAAGGATGAGCTAGCTGCTCGGGAATTGCTGGTGGACCTTGATTCCCTCATTGCCCTCGCCATTAGAATTGATGGGCGGCTAAGGGAATGCAGGAGTGAGAGGAGGTCTGGCCTGGGTCACACTCGTTCATCCGCAGTGGTTCGCTCATCGTCGAAGGAATCTGAAGTCCTCAAAGGATATTTTTCTGAGAGGATCTGAAGCCACCCGAGCCTCCTCGAGAATCATCGATGACGGGTGAGTCTGACACACCAGAACCTATGCAACTGGGAAGGGCTAGGTTATCACCTAGGGAACGTTCCCGCAGGCTAAGCTCCAATTGCTGTCTGTATTGTGGAGCTGTAGGACATTATGTAGCCACCTGCCCAGTTAAGAGACCGGACACCTTCGTAGGTACAAGCACTCTGGTGAGTCAGAGGATTCCCAGTCAAAGTCCCATTACCCATACTCCTTTTTATGTGAGCTTGCTGTGGGGAGACCAGTCTAAGTCTCTCCGGGTGCTTATTGACTCTGGGGCAGATAAGGGTTTTATGGACGTTACCCTGGTATCAGAACTGGGTATCAATACTCAACTCCTCTGTTCCCATGGATGCCAGGGCACTGGACAGTCGCTCCATTGGTAGAGTCACGCACAGCACAATTCCCCTAAATATGCGGGTATGTGGAAACCACAGTGAGTCAATTCAGCTCCTCCTCATTGAGTCTCCCCACATACCTGTTTTCGTTTTTTCTTGGCTCCAAAAACACAACCCAGATATTGACTGGACTACGGGTTCCATTCTGTTGGGTTGGAGCCCATTTTGCCATTCACACTGCCTAAAGGCGGCTAAGCCATCTCCGAAACGTCTGTCTCCAAGATTAAGTACGGCGTCGGATCTCTCTGCCGTGCCCACAGAGTATCATGACCTCCTGGAGGTTTTCAGCAAGGCTCGTGCTACCTCCCTTCCCCCACATCGTCCCTATGATTGTGCTATTGACCTCCTTCTGGGCACCACACCGCCTCGAGGCCAGCTCTATTCCCTGTCCGGATCTGAGACCAAGGCCATGGAGGAGTACATTGAGGACTCACTGGCTGTTGGGCACATTCGCCCTTCTGCCTATCCTGCCGGCGCAGGATTCTTCTTTGTGGGGAAAAAGGACAAGACCCTGCATCCATGTATTGATTACCGGGGTCTCAACAATATTACGATAAAAAAAATAAAAAAAATAAATCGGTACCCTCTACCACTCATCTCCTCAGTTTTCGAGCCTCTCCAGGGGGCTACTATCTTCTCCAAACTGGACCTTCGGAATGCCTAACATCTTGTGCGGATACGCGAAGGAGATGAGTAGAAGACCGCTTTCAACACTGCCAGTGGACATTATGAGTACCTCACCAACGCGCCTGCTGTTTTCCAGGCTCTGGTCAACGATGTGCTCTGGGACATGTGGAATTGTTTTCTTTTTGTCTACCTCGATGACATCCTGGTTTTCTCTCGTTCTGCCCAGGAACACATTATCATGTTCGACAGGTTCTTCAGCGCCTCTTGGAGAATCAGTTGTTTATAAAGGCTGAGAAGTGTGAGTTCCACCGCTCCACTATCTCCTTTCTAGCATACATTATAGCTGGGGGGAATGTTCAGATGGATCCGGAAAAGGTGAGAGTGGTGGTGGATTGGCCCCAGCCCATGTCCAGGGTGCAGCTCCAATGGTTACTGTGTTTTGCTCATTTCTACCGTGGTTTCATTTCGGGGCTACAGCAACCTGGCGGCTCCCCTCTCTGCACTCACCTTTCCGAAGGTACCATTCACATGGTCTCCAGCAGCGGACAAGGCCTTTGGGGATCTTAACTTTTTGGGGATAGGGGGCAGAATTTTCACTTTGGATGAATTGTGTGCCCATAGTGAACTGCCTCCTACTCTGTCCCAGATGCTAATATGTGTATATTATTATTACTCTTGGATAGAAAACACTCTGCAGTTTCTAAAACTAAAAAATTATGCCTGTGAGTAAAACAGAACTCAAATGGCAGGCAAACTTCCAAACAGGAAGTGGAAATTCTGGGGCTGGTTGATGTTAAAGTCATCGCCTGTTCAATTCCCAGTAAGATATGGATCTGTTCGCACTTCCTACGCCTTCCACTAGATGTCAACAGTCAGTAGAACGTGGAATGAAGCCTCTAGTGTGATGTAGGAGTAGGAGGCAGTTCACTATGGGCACCAAGTCATCCAAAAGTGAAAATGCTGCCCCCTATCCCTAAAAAGTTAAGCAGCGATTCACTACTGCTTCTATTCTCATCCATCCGGACCCAACTTGTCAGTTTGTGGTGGAGGTTGATGCTTCTGACGTGGGAGTAGGGACCGTTCTTTCCCAGCGATCAGTCCAGAACCAAAATCTTCTTCCCTGTGCCTTCATGTCCCATCATCTCAATTCTGCGGAAAGGAACGATGGTGTTGGAAACCGGGAACTCCTAGCTGTGAAGAAGGCTCTGGAGGAGTGGAGACACTGGCAGGAAGGGGCGGAACATCCATTCCTGGTATGGACGGATCATAAAAATGTAGAATACCTTTGTACTGCCAAGCGCCTCAACCCAAGGCAAGCTCGTTGGGCTCTGTTATTTACCAGGTTCAATTTCAACATCTCCTACCGACCAAGGTCAAAGAACGTGAAGCCAGGCGCTCTATCCCGTCTGTATAGTTCCACTTCCACTCCCTCTGAATCTGAGACCAACCCCCTGCCTCTTGTTTGGTGTCTTCTGTTTGGAAAATTGAGGCTCTGGTTCGCAGAGCACAGTGTTCCCAGTCGGACCCTGGGGGGGACCGGCTAACTGGCTGTTTGCTCCTGGTCCGGGTCTCAGGTCCTGGATTGGGCTCACTCCTCCAGGCTTACCTGTCATCTTGGTACTCCTCGAACACTGGCTTTCCTCCGTCAACGCTTCTGGTGGCCCACCATGGTTCCTGATGTCTCGGCCTTTGTCGCTGCATGCATGGTGCACACAAAGCAAGACTCCGTCTGGCCTCCTACAGACACTCCCTGTCCCTCATCACCCCTGGTCCCATATTTCCCTGGATTTTGTCACTGTGCTTCCTCCGTCAGATGGCAACACCACCATCCTGACGGTGGTTGACAGATTCTTTAAGGCTGCCTATTTCCATCCCTCTTCCGAATTTACCTTCAGCCAAGGAGACGGCCCAGCTTATGGTGCAGCACGTCTTCCGAATCCATGGCTCCCGGATGACATGGTCTGAGACCAAGGTTCTGAGGCCTCGTCCCAATTCTGGAAGACGTTCTGCACTATTATTGGGTCGTCAGCCAGCCTGTCCTCTGGGTTTCATCCCCAATCTAACGGCCAGTCGGAGCGAGCAAATCAAGATATGGAGACGGCACTCCGGTGTCTTGTTGCCAGTAACCCCACCACCTGGAGTCAGCAACTGGTCTGGGTGGAATATGCCAGGAACACTCTCCCCTGCTCGGCTACTGGACTATGCCCCTTCGAATGCTCCATGGGGTATCAGCCCCCGCTCTTTCCAGAGCAAGAAGTGGAGGTCAACATACATTCAGCAGAGCTGTTCGTCAGCCGCTGTCGGCGTACCTGGAGAAGAGCTCGGGCGGTTCTTCTCAAGACCACCTCCAGGTATCGTTGACAAGCCGAACTTCACCGGACTCTGGCTCCTCGCTATTGGGTCAGGCAGAGGGTATGGTTGTCCACTCGGGACCTACCCCTTCAGGTAGAATCCCGTAAACTTTCTCCCCGTTTCATTGGTCCTTTCCCCATTTCTAGAGTCATTAGTCCCACTGCTGTCCATCTGTTGTTGCCCCGTACCCTCCGTGTTCACCCCACTTTTCATGTGTCCAGGATTAAGCCCTTGTCACAGTCCTCTGTCTTCTGTTTCTAGGCCCATCCTTCCCCCCCGGGTCATCGATGGCCAGCCAGAGTATACGGTGAGACGCTTCCTGAGGGTTCGACCCCGGGGCAGGGGTTTCCAGTACCTGATTGACTGGGAGGGTTATGGCCCGGAGGAGAGGTGCTGGGTTCCTGCTAAAGACATCCTGGACCCAGTCCTCATCGCCGATTTTCACCGCCGGCACCCCAGTCAGCCAGGTATGCGCCCAGTTAGGATGCCAGGTGGTGCCCCTAGGGGGGGTTACTGTCACGCCCTGATCTGTTTCACCTGTCCTTGTGATTGTCTCCACCCCCTCCAGGTGTCGCTTATTTCCCCCAGTGTATTTATCCCTGTGTTTCTTGTCTCTGTGCCAGTTCGTCTTGTCTTTCAAGTCAACCTGCGTGATTTCCCCATGCTCCTGCTTTGCTATTCTCTCTTTTGCTAGTCCTCACGGTTTTGACACTTGCCTGTTTTCTGGACTCCATACCCGCCTGCCTGCCCTGGACTCTGATCTGGTTTTGACCCTTTGCCTGTCAACGACCATTCTCTTGCCTACCCTTTTTGGAACTACTAAATATCAAATACTCAAACCATCTCCTTCCCGTGTCTGCATCTGGGTCTGGACCTGAGCCCTCATAAACATTTCTACAAATCACTTTTCACTTTGACATTATGGGGCATTGTGTGTAGATTGATGAAGTTTTCAATTTTTCTCATTTAATCAATTTTAGAATAAGGCTGTAACAAAATGTGGAAAATGTCAGGGGGTCTGAATACTGAATGCATTATATATACTCTATATAGGGGGGAAATTGATCTGCGGGACTACAGGGAGTTGCCCATATCTGTTAAGAGGTTCTGTCCAACTCCCCTGGTTGTACTTACTGTAAGGGCATCCATAGGCTTCCAGTCTCAGGCCTATCCTCCCGTTGGGGTTCCAATCTAGAGGAAGTAACCGCAGGAACCTGGCGAAGACTGGCTGCTGCAGTTTAAACTGCACCACACTGTCTGCATTACTGTTCCCTGTGAACGCCTGGAACACACAGAGGGAACAGTATAAGTATCTGCTTGATTGACACATTATACTTACCTTATTTGGATGTTACACATCATTGGAGCCTGCTGAGGGTCGAACGGCTCATAATGCTTGGAACGGAGCAAATGGAATGGCATCAAAAACACATGGAAACCATTTGTTTGATGTATTTGATATCATTCCCCCAATTCCCCAAAGCCATTACCACGAGCCCGTCCTTCCCAATTAAGGTATCACCAACCTCCTGTGCTACACATCTATTAGCCATATATACTCCTATATCCTCCACACACTCCTTCCGTGGCCTCCCAACTGCTCTTAAATGCTAGTAAAACTAAATGCATGCTCTTCAACCGATTGCTGCCCGCACCTGCCAGCTCGCCTATCATCACTACTCTGGACGGTTCTGACTTAGAATATGTGGACAACTACAAATACCTAGGTGTCTGGTTAGACTAAACTCTCCTTCCAGACTCACATTAAGCAACTTCAATCCAAAATTAAATCTAGAATCGGCTTACTATTTCACAACAAAGCCTCCTTCACTCATGCTGCCAAACATACCCTCGTAAAACTGACTGTCCTACCGATCCTTGACTTCGGCGATGTCATTTACAAAATAGCCTCCAACACTCTACTCAGAAAATTGAATGTAGTCTATCACAGTGCCATCCGTTTCGTCAACAAAACCCCATACACTACCCACCACTGTGACCTGTATGCTCTCGTTGGCTGGCCCTCGCTACATATTTGTGGGCAAACCCACTGGCTCCAGGTCTATATACAATGACTGGAACGAATTGCAAAAATTACTAAAGCTGGAGACTTATATCTCTCTCACTAACTTTAAGCATCAGCTGTCAGAGCAGCTCACTGATCACTGTACCTGTACACAGCCCATCTGTAAATAGCATACCCAACTACCTCATCCCCATACTGTTATTTGTTTTTTTGCACCCCAGTATCTCTATTTGCACATCATCATCTGCACATCTATCACTCCAGTGTTAATGCTAAATTGTAATTATTTCGCCACTATGGCCTATTTTTTGCCTTACCTCCCTAACCTGACTACATTTGCACATAGATTTTTCTATTGTGTTATTGACTGTACGTTTGTTTATCCCATGTGTAACTCTGGTATTTTTGTCGCTTTGCTTCATCTTGGCCAGGTCTCAGTTGTAAATGAGAACTTGTTCTCAACTGGCCTACCTGGTTAAATAAAGGTGAAATATATATATTTTTTTTAAACAATCCTGTAGATTATAGAGGTAAGTTTGGGAAACCCACTGTTCAACTTGTTTCTGTGTAGTACAGCCAAGCCAGTACTTGCCTCGCAGAACGGCCGGCCTCATTCACAAGCACACAGTTTAAGTCGGAAGTTTACATACACCTTAGCCAAATACATTTAAAAACAGTTATTCACAATTCCTGACATTTAATCCTAATATTCCATGTTTTAGGTCAGTTAGGATCACCACTTTATTTTAAGAATGTGAAATGTCAGAATAGAGATTTATTTCAGCTTTTATTAATTTCATAACTGAGTCATGTTTGTAGGCCTCCTTGCTCGCACTGGCTTTTTCCGTTCTGCCCACAAATCTTCTATAGGAATGAGGTCAGGGCTTTGTGATGGCCACTCCAATACCATGACTTTGTTGTTCTTAAGCATTTGCCACAACTTTGGAAGTATACTTGGTGTCATTGTCCATTTGGAAGACCCATTTGCAATCAAGCTTTAATTCCAAAAAAATGATGTCATGGCTTTAGAAGCTTCTGATAGGGTAATTGACATAATTTGAGTCAATTGGAGGTGTACCTGTGGATGTATTTCAAGGCCTACCTTCAACCTCAGTGCCTTTTTGCTTGACATCATGGGAAAATCAAAATAAATCAGCCAAGACCTAAGATTTTTTTTTTGACCACAAGTCTGGTTCATCCTTGGGAGCAATTTACAAACACTTGAAGGTACCACGTTCATCTGTACAAACAATAGTACGCAAGTATAAACACCATGGGACCACGCAGCCGTCATACCGCTCAGGAAGGAGACGCGTTCTGTCTCCTAGAGATGAACGTACTTCGATGCGAAAAGTGCAAATCAATCCCAGAACAGCAGCAAAGGACCTTGTGAAGATGCTGGAGGAAACGGGTACAAAAGTATCTATATCCACAGTAAAACAAGTCCTATATAGACATAACCTGAAAGGCCGCTCAGCAAGGAAGAAGCCACTGCTCCAAAACCGCCAAAAAAAAGCCAGACTACGGTTTGCAACTGCACATGGGGACAAAGATCGTACTTTTTGGAGAAATGTCCTCTGGTCTGATCAAACAAAAATAGAACTGTTTGGCCATAATGACCATCGTTATGTTTGGAGGAAGAAGGGGGAAGCTTGCAAGCCGACGAACACCATCCCAACCGTGAAGCACGGGGGTGGCAGCATCATGTTGTGGGGGTGCTGCAGGAGGGACTGGTGCACGTCACAAAATAGATGGCATCATGAGGCAGGAAAATTATGTGGATATATTGAAGCAACATCTCAAGACATCAGTCAGGAAGTTAACAAGTCCAATACAGCATTTGAAAGATAAACATCTTGTTAATCCAGCCAACGTGTCCGATTTTTAAAATGTTTTACAGCAAAAACACCACGTATATTTATGTTAATTCACCACCAAATGCAAAAGAGGACAGACATTTTTCACAGCACAGGTAGCATGCACAAAGCCAACCTAACTAACCAAGATCCAACCAAACAAACCTAGAAACAACTTCCTCAGATGACAGTCCTATAACATGTTACACAATAAATCTATATTTTGTTCGAAAAATGTGCATATTTGAGCTATAAATCAGTTTTACATTGATGCTACCATCATAGCTACAGTCAGAAATAGCACGGGAGTAGACAGAGTAAATACAGACACCAACGTCAACTACCTAATTACTCATCATAAAACATTTCAGAAAAATATATGGTGTATAGCAAAATGAAAGACAAAGATCTTGTGAATACAGACAATATTTCCGATTTTTTTAAGTGTTTTACAGCGAAAACACAATATATCGTTATATTAGCTTACTGCAATGGCTAACACACAACAGCATTGATTCCAAGTAATCGGTAGCGATAGCACAGCTCGACAGATATATGAAATAGCATCCCAAATTGGGTCCTTATCTTTGTTGATCTTCCATCAGAATGTTGTAAAGGGGTCCATTGTCCAGAGCCGTCTTTGTTTGGATCCAGAACAAACTATTTCCCTCTTGAATTAGCAAGCACACTGGCCGTGCGGCGCTGTCCTCTCCTTCTTGAAAAAATTCTTCCAACGCATCACGTCTAAAGTCCCGAATAAATTTCAATAATATAATTAAACTATATTGAAAAAACATACTTTAGGATGATATTGTGACATGTATCAAGTAAAATCGAAGCCGGAGATCATATTCACCTATAACGACGGTTTTCCAGGAGGCAATTCCAGGTCCAACTTCGCTCCTTCGAAGAAAAAAAATAATTGCGGACCTCTCACTCCAAGAGGCTGTATTCAATCCCAGAACAAGATAATCAAGTCATTTCTGCTCTCACTTCCGCATGACACCCAAGGGAAGGTGTATGACGTGTTTCTATAGTCCCAAGTGACATGCCCTTTTATAGACAAGCTCTTGAAAAAAGACCTCGCTTTTGGAAATCTCACTTCCGGATAGGAAATGGGCTGCAGAAAGAGTTCTGGTTCACTTAGAGAAATAATTCAAACGGTTTAAGAAACTAGAGAGTGTTTTCTATCCAATAGTAATGATAATATGCATATTGTACGAGCAAGAATTGAGTAGGAGGCCGTTTGAAATGGCCACCTCTTTCCAGGTTACTCAGTGCTGCCCCTTGCAGCCATAAGAAGTTTTAACTAAGCTGTTAAGATGGCAGTATTCTGGCAGTATTCTGAAGTTCGGATGACTGACGTGCCCAAAGTAAACTGCCTGTTACTCAGACCCAGAAGCTAGGATATGCATTTGGTAGCATTGGATAGAAAGCATTCAAAAGTTTCTAAAACTATTAAAATATTGTCTGTGAGTATAACAGAACTGATATGGCAGGCAACAACCCGAGGAGAATCCACCCGGAATATTTTTTTTTTTTGAGGTCACAGTCCATTCAAATACTTTTGTATGGGATATTCAAAGGAATTCCTCCCAGATTGCAGTTGCTATGGCTTCCACTAGATGTCAACAGTCTTTAGAAATGGTTTCAGGCTTGTTTTTTGAAAAATGTGTCATTTGTAGTTTTTCAAGGTGGCTCTCATTTGGACTGTACATTTTTATTTGTCAAACGGCAATCAAGCATCAATCATCTTGTCACCAGAATAAGACACTTAATATTTATTGGAAGCAGCATCAAGCTCATCACCGTGCACTTTCACCACCCTGTCAAGTTCGTAATTTATTTCATCTGTAGCCTAATAAACTGTAACGGTAGTCATATTCCTCCTCCTCGGACGAGGAGAGGCGAGACGGATCGGACCAATACGCGGAGTGGTTAGTGTTCATAATGATTTAATAACAAAACTGAACACTGAATTACAAAACAAATAAACGAAGTGCAGAAACCTAGACAGTACCGTGTGGTGAAAAGCACAAACACGGAAACAAACACCCACCAAAACATACGTGAAACCCAGGCTTTCTAAGTTTGATTCTCAATCAGGGACAATGATTGACAGCTGCCTCTGATTGAGAATCATACCAGGCCGAACACAAAAATCCCAACATAGAAAATCAACCATAGACAAACCCACCCAACTCACGCCCTGACCAACTAAAATAAATACAAGACAAAGGAAAACAGGTCAGGAACGTGACAGAACCCCCCCTTAAGGTGCGAACTCCGGGCGCACCACCATAAATTCTAGGGGAGGGTCTGGGTGGGCGTCTGTCCACGGTGGCGGCTCTGGCGCGGGACGTGGACCCCACCTTAACAATGTCTTTGTCCGCCTCCTTACTCGCCCCCGTGGCCTCCTCCTAACAACCACCCTCCATGTACGCAGCACCGGACGGCTCTGGCTGCTCCTGTCTGGCTGGACGGCTCTGGCTGCTCCTGTCTGGCTGGACGGCTCTGGCTGGACGGCTCTGGCTGCTCCTGTCTGGCTGGACGGCTCTGGCTGCTCCTGTCTGGCTGGACGGCTCGGGACAGACGGACAGCTCTGATGGCTCGGGACAGACGGGCAGCTCTGACGGCTCGGGACAGACGGACAGCTCTGACAGCTCGGGACAGACGGACAGCTCTGACGGCTCAGGACAGACGGACAGCTCTGACGGCTCGGGACAGACGGACAGCTCTGACGGCTCGGGACAGACGGACAGCTCTGACGGCTCGGGACAGACGGACAGCTCTGACGGCTCGGGACAGACGGACAGCTCTGACGGCTCGGGACAGACGGACAGCTCTGACGGCTCGGGACAGACGGACAGCTATGACGGCTCGGGACAGACGGACAGCTCTGACGGCTCGGGACAGACGGACAGCTCTGACGGCTCGGGACAGACGGACAGCTCTGACGGTGCTGTGCAGACAGGCAGGCAGCTCAGACAGTGCTGGGCAGATGAGAGACTCTGGCTGCGCTGGAGAAGAGGAATGCTCTTACAGCGCTGGACAGGTGGGAGCAACTGGGGAGAGAACCCGGAGAGACAGCCTGGTTGGGGGGCTGCCACCGGAGGACTGGTACGTGGAGGTGGCACCGGGTATACTGGACCGTGAAGGAGGACATGCGCTCTTGAGCACCGAGCCTGCCTAACCTTACCAGGTTGAACGATCCCCGTAGCCCTGCCAGTGCGGCGAGGTGGAATAGCCCACACTGAGCTATGCTGGCGAACCGGGGACACCATTTGTAATGCTGGTGCCATGTACGCCAGCCCGAGGAGACGCACTGGAGGCCAGATGCGTTGGGCCGCCTTCATGACACCCGGCTCGATGCCCAACCTAGCCCTACCAGTGCGGCGAGGTGGAATAGCCCGCACTGAGCTATGCTGGCGAACCGGGGACACCATTTGTAAGGCTGGTGCCATGTACGCCAGCCCGAGGAGACGCACTAGAGGCCAGATGCGTTGGGCCGGCTTCATGACACCCGGCTCGATGCCCAACCTATCCCTACCAGTGCGGCGAGGTGGAATAGCCCGCAATGGACTAAGCACGCGTACTGGGGACACCGTGCGCTTTACCGCATAACACGGTGTCTGACCAGTACGACGCCCTCTCACTCCACGGTAAGCCCGGGGAGTTGGCTCAGGTATCCAACCCGGCTTCGCCACACTCCCCTTTAGCCCCCCCCAAGAAATTTTTGGGTGAGCCTCTCGGGTTTCCAGCCACTCTGCCTTGCAAGCGCCTCATAATGCCTCCTCTCCGCTTTTGCTGCCTCCAGCTCCGCTTTGGGGCGGCGACACTCCTCTGGCTCTGCCCAGGGTCCTTCTCCGTCCAGAATCTCCTCCCAAGTCCATTCCTCTTTTCCCCATTGCTGTAGTTCCTTCTCTCTCTCCTCAATCCGCTTGGTCCTGTTTTGGTGGGTGTTTGTTCCTGTGTCCTCACAGGACAGTTGAAGGTTAGTCTCATTTGTTGTTTTGTAGTTTTGTAGTGTATTGTTTTGCTGTTTTTTCATTAAAAGATGGCTTATTTCCCTCAATCCGCATCTTGGTCCTATCCATGCTCCTCCTCGTTTGAGGAGGAGAACAACATTGACTGCCTTTACAGCTGTCGTGATTTTATTTTATACGATATGACTTTACACGCATAAAAACTGTGAATGGAAATATGGCTAATGCTGTGCACATGCACACTTCGTATAAATGGTGCACTGTGCAATGTGGGCATCATCGAACAAAGAGTTGCTAGCATTGACCTTTAACTCACCATTGTAAAAAGGTTAAAATATACATTTTAAAAAGTTGGTGTATTAGTGACATGGCATTGCATTAAACTGGCCCAACAAAACAAGCAAGTTGAATAGATTATTTCACCTAAATAACTATGATATTTTGCTGAATAACTACGATATTTTGCTGAATAACTCAGCAGCTATATGCACCAGTGTATTTGCACGCTATTTATTCATTGGTGTGCATCAGTGAAAAAGCTTGCAGAGTAGCTTGCATTTCAATTGAACCTCAACTGCCCCCTTGAAATTATATATTTTTTTAAATAATAATATGGAAATAGAGCTACTAAGGTTTTGTTGTGGTGGTGTGATGTAATCCATGCACTCATTGAATCTACATCATATTTAACTGGTTGACTCAATGAACAAGCTAGATCTAAGGTGTGTAGTGAGCTGCGTTCAGGGGATCTAGGTGTCTGAGAGTGTGCGCTAGAAAGTGGGCTGGAAAGTGAGCTGCGTCCAGGGGATCTACGTGTTTGAGGGTGTGAGTTGGAAGCAGACGTTACAGTACAGCTACGTAATCTCGCCTACCAGCCAGCTTGCTCTCTGTCTGGATGTTTGGTTTCAGAGCGCATCAGAACAGGACTTGGTAGTCTATGGCAGGAGCAGAGAAAATAGACACAAGACACCGCTTTTAATGGGCTGATCTCTGTCCATCACCAGGCATCTAGCACCTCGCCCTCTTTGTGGATTTCAATGTGCAAGCATTGCAAGTAATGGGCCAAACAAAGAAGTGAGTTCGGGAAATCGGAAAGTGTGCGCCAATTTTTTTTTGCACATATACATTTTCTATGCCTGAATTCAGAATCAATTGGGCTCTCGAAAAATAATGTGGTCACTGTGATAGAACATTTACTTTGATTAGCGACCTCTGCAATTTTTCAATGTCCCATCTCATACAGCTGTAGCAGGCTTTCTCCCTCTCCCACCTATATTTTAAAGGTAGGCTCAGCGACATGACATTGCCACAAGCAGCACCGGAGATATTGAGATGAACTAGATGCAACACAGTCACACACATTATTTGAGCATGTGCACAGGATCGCTTCACGCTGTGTATAGTGTGGTAGCAAAGGGACCAAAACTTGAGCCTCGCGCTTCAACACTCTGCTTGTTGTGGAAATTGACCCACTAAGCTGTTTACTTGCGGCTTCTATGTCATATCGCTGAGTCTACCTTTAACCACACACCTTTCAAGTCTCACTTTGAGGCACAGTGTTACCAGGCTCTATGCGGCAGGATTCGTGACTAGCTACGTGCACAATCATCCATGTTTCCCACATTTTCATTCTCATTTTATTCACAGTGTGGGTGAGTGAGTAGTGAGTCTCAGCCTAGTCTGTCTCCACATGCCACCGCCAGGTAAAATAAATGGTCCAGATATTTGCCTTTTTTTTGGGACATCATCCTAAAAGAGAAGTAAGTTAGTAGCACGCACATCCCCCCTAGGAACTTCTGTCCCACTGAGCTGGAAATTCTATGCACACTGCACAGCTCAGGCTGAGTGGAAGACAGAGGGGGGATGGAAACTGTCATTCTATATAGCAGGCCAGGTGTAGCACTTATTTGGTCATGTCATTTAAAATCTTGAAAGAATCATGTAGGGAAAGGGGGATACCTAGTCAGTTCAACTGAATGCATTCAACGGAAATGTGTCTTCCGCATTTAACCCAACTCCTCTGCATCAGAGGTGCGGAGGGCTGCCTTAAATCGACATCCACGTCATTGGTGCCTGGGGAACAGTGGGTTAACTGCCTTTCTCAGGGGCAGAACAGATTTTTACCTTGTCAGCTTAGGGATTCGATCCAGCAACCTTTCGGTTACTGGCCTAACGCTCCTACCCGCCAGGTTACCTGCCACCCCATGTAGTCCGAGTTAAGTGTGATTGCTGAGCAACTCAGCTGTAAATGTGCCCTTTTTAAAGTAAACTTTGTATATTATCCAGAAACACAGGACACTGTTCACTGGCTCAGATGTCCTTGTCTGCTGTGATTGGGTGTGAGAGAGGCAAGAGACCGTGAGGAGAGGGAAGTCAGTGCTGGCAAGGGCAGCAGCAGTGTTGATCTACAGGTGACAGAGTGAGTGACTAAGATGACATATCCTCTAATGTGAAAATAAACAGTCACAAAACTGTGTGTTCCCTGTCAAGGTATATATAAATATGTATATATATATATATTACTGATGTTGATAGTGACAAAAAAATTAAAACATTTGGCTTCCTTTGGAAACAAGTCATGTACAGCATACACATAACATCAACCTGTGCACTCTGCCTTCAGTGATCATGACATACCTTTACCTGGGTTAAAATAGATGAAATGGAACTAGGCCCTGCATTTTCAATGTACGTAGCTTGAATGAATCACGTAGATTTGGACAAATGTGATATTTGATAGAGCAACCGACTGTAAATCTGTCCTTTAAAGTATACTTTATAGGTTATCCAGTAACACAGGACATTGTTCACTGTCTCTGTCTGGCTCACCGTATGCCCTTGCCTGCTGTGATTGGGTGCTAGAGAGGCAAGCAACCGTAAGAAGAGTTCAGTGCATGCAGCAGCAGCGGCAGGGTTGGTATTGAGGTGAGTGAGAGGAGAGTTATTCTCAAAAAGTGAAAAAAAAGTGGTCTCACAAAACTGGAGTCCCTTTCAAGGTGTATACAGTATTGTACTGATGTATGAAGGTGGTAAAATGTCGGCATGTGATGATCAACCTCTCAACAACAGCAATAACGTCTACAAATCATATTTGTTTTACCCTGCATCCTTATAATACAACTGTCTTCATCTTCTGTGTCTTCTTAATATTTGCAGTGAATTACCTTCATTAATGATGGTGACGACTTATCCTTCCACTTATAGTGTTTTCAAAATACCCCTACATATACCCCTCAAAATGCCCCTGAAGAGACTGTGTTTCCGGGAGAGGACCCATGGACCCCCCTCTAACCGCCCCACCACCACAATTGTGTCCTTAGTGTAGTAATTTCTAAAAAACTTTATTGGTACAGTATGACGAAAAATGTATTTGTATTGCCAAGAGTAGTATAGTAAAGTTATTATATAACAAACTTTGCCTCATATGACTGAGGACAACACATAGCCGCATTGATGAAGTGGGTACTGAAAAATGGTGTCAGTAAAAGATAGACAGATTAATAAGAAATCTAATACTGAAGCTCTCTTTCTCATGTTTTGCTGGCAAACACTTAGGTCTACTCTATGAATAATGAGCGTAGTTAACCTCTGATCCTAACTTATGTGGCTAATAAGACATGGAAACATTACTGTGTCCTATTATTGGTCCTCTCCTCCAGCTCTCTGGCTGCGTCCAAAATGTATGGGCCCTGGCCAAAAGTAGTGCACTGAATAGGGAATAGGGTGGTATTTGGGACACACCCTGTCTCTCTTTAAGAAAGGTTAATAATGGGGTCATCACCCCGGAAGTTCCCTACTCACTATTCCATCCTCTCATTAAAGTTGACAGTCTGGTTGGCGGTTCAAACTCCAAAATAATGGTGAAATACCTAATTAACATAGAATTTGCTAACTATTATTGTGAGATAGATAGGAGCCAGTCCAGAAGCTCCTTCTCATGTTGGCTAGAGGTTACACACTGTATAGATAGAAGCCAGCTCCCTTTTACACTGGCTAGCATCAGTTGGCCATAAAGATGCGGTTACAGCAATGTGTGGCCAGCAGCAATCGATAACCACATGACTTATTCAGTACCCATCCTGAGCCTTTCTCATAAGAGTAATGGGGACTGTTTCCCCCTCCAGTCACCTGCCTATTGTAAAGGAAATCAATGGAACCCACTTCAACTGAAACTTAAAATGAAAAGTGAGGTCTGAGGTGGCATTGGAATTTTCAAAAATGAAGTGCTGTGTGCGATACTACAGTGATTTAAAAATATATTTTTTACCTACGTTTATACTATAGCATTTTACTGTCTTGGAGTGAAATGTACTTTCTTATCATTGTTGCATAATTTGAAAGCCTGAGAAGCATCTTCAGTGTCTTTAAAGCAGGTTGATGTTTATTGGAATGAGTGTTCTCCTGGAGGCAGAACTGAGATTCCTCTAGATAGGCCAGCTACAAAGGCAAAATTTGCTGTATTGTCAAAATTCCTGAAAACAAAAATGTGCTTTTTGGTCTTAATTTAAGTTTAGGGTTTGGCATTAGGGTTAGCAGTGTGGTTAAGGTTAGGGTTAAGGTTAGGTTTAGGTTAAAATCTGATTTTATGACTTTGTGGCTGTGCCAGCTAGTGACCACGATGCAGAGCTGTCTCTAGAACAAGATTCATAATGACAAATGCTAACTAGCGTCTTTAAAGAGGGAGGATGAGCCATGCGTCTGGTGAAGTGGAGCATTAAGCCCAACAAATGGCACTGCCTCCCTGCTGAGGAACCTCAGTATGCTGCATCTCATGTGTGTGTGTGTATGATAAAGCTCATGAAGCAGCATCTCATTTGCTCCTGGAGGGAGGTGTCCCTTTGAAATATACCCAGAGTCAAGGAGCAAATCTCTCCATTGCCTGCCCCCTGTCTGAAAAGCCTTCGCTCATGGAGAGAGAAAGAGAGAGAACAACACTCATCCCTAAAACGTTTAACTTACTAAGCCCTGTTTGAGGAAACAAAAAAAACACACTAGTACTTTTGACCGATACTGATACTAGACTGCTGCTGTCATAGACTTAGCTAGCTGGGAAGACTAGCATCTGGAGTTTAAAAATCCTTAAAAAGGTTCTTAGGATTTATCAGAATATGTGCAGACACTTTATGCTAAGTACAATTTATAATATGCATAGTCAAACTGCGAGTAGATGAGAGTACTGTAGTTGTGAAATACATTAATTTAATTGACAATCTTTCAAATTTTCTCCTCATATCAGCTAAAATTATCAGAATGTTATTTAGTACAGAAAGCAAGTAACAAGGATGGTAACACTAAAAAGCAGCTACATCTAATAATTACCTCAGTAAACAGTACAGAGCTAAACTGAGCTGTTCCTGCCTTCCGGTGTTTCATCTATTATTCATTGATAGTGAAAGGACTCTTATGAGTCTATTTGTGAGTTGGCTACATGGTGTACTGGTCTGCATCTGAAAAGGCTCCCAATTCCCTATATAGTGTGCTACATTTGACCAGGGCCCTCGTCTAGGCTCTGCCGCAAGCTTTCACCCCGCCACATGAGCCGAGGGTAGCCCTGGTAAAACGTAGCACACTATACAGGGAAAAGGGTTCCAAAATGTGCCATTTTACACACAGCCATTATGGTCTTGTCCCACTGACTTACCCGGATGTTGTCCTCCTGACGGTACTGTTTCCAGTTGCAGCCCGTGTCGCTGAACATGAGGAGGAAGGAGGAGACCCAGTCTGAGCTGCCGTAGCGACCCTGCGTGGACACGGCTGTGATCTCTGTCCGCTCCCCCAGGTCCACCTCCAACCACTGGTACTTATTGGACTCCACAGGAGCCCAGCCTCCAGCACCTGCAGGAAATACCGCACAGAGATACCACATATTATAACTCTTTGGGAAGGTTTCTCTGACACAGATTAAGCCTAATAGTGAACTAAAGAGCATTTTCAAAGGAGATTATCCAAAATGTAATTTATTGTTAATAAAAATAATCTATTAATAGATTGTTGAGCAGAATTGTGCCTCTCAAAATAAAGTGTTACCGTGAACCATTTAAGAGGAGCACATGCGTAAGACATAATCAGTGTACAAATACAGTACAGTGCATATCCTCAGGGGGAATGAAGCAGTACAGTGTATATCCTCAGGGGGAATGAAGCAGTACAGTGCATATCCTCAGTGGGGATGAAGCAGTACAGTGCATATCCTCAAGGGGAATGAAGCAGTACAGTGTATATCCTCAGGGGGAATGAACCAGTACCATGCATATCCTCAGTGGGGATGAGGCAGCACAGTGTATATCCTCAGTGGGAATGAAGCAGTACAGTGCATATCCTCAGTGGGAATGAGGCAGTACAGTGTATATCGTCAGGGGGAATGAAGCAGTACAGTGTATATCCTCAGGGGGAATGAAGCAGTACAGTGCATATCCTCAGTGGGGATGAGGCAGTACAGTGAATATCCTCAGGGGGAATGAAGCAGTACAGTGCATATCCTCAAGGGGAATGAAGCAGTACAGTGCATATCCTAAGGGGGAATGAAGCAGTACAGTGTAACTCCTCAGGGGGAATGAAGCAGTACAGTGCATATCCTCAGGGGGAATGAAGCAGTACAGTGCATATCCTCAGGGGGAATGAACCAGTACAGTGCATATCCTCAGTGGGGATGAGGCAGTACAGTGTATATCCTCAGGGGGAATGAGGCAGTACAGTGTATGTCCTCAGTGGGGATGAGGCAGTACAGAGTATATCCTCAAGGGGAATGAAGCAGTACAGTGCATATCCTCAGTGGGGATGAACCAGTACAGTGCATATCCTCAGGGGGAATGAAGCAGTACAGTGTATATCCTCAGGGGGAATGAAGCAGTACAGTAACTATCCTCAGGGGGAATGAAGCAGTACAGTGCATATCCTCAAGGGGAATGAACCAGTACAGTGCATATCCTCAAGGGGAATGAAGCAGTACAGTGCATATCCTCAGTGGGGATGAAGCAGTACAGTGTATATCCTCAGGGGGAATGAACCAGTACAGTGCATGTCCTCAGTGGGAATGAAGCAGTACAGTGCATATCCTCAGGGGGAATGAACCAGTACAGTGCATGTCCTCAGGGGGAATGAAGCAGTACAGTGCATATCCTCAGGGGGAATGAACCAGTACAGTGCATGTCCTCAGGGGGAATGAAGCAGTACAGTGCATATCCTCAAGGGGAATGAAGCAGTACAGTGCATATCCTCAGTGGGGATGAAGCAGTACAGTGTATATCCTCAGGGGGAATGAACCAGTACCATGCATATCCTCAGTGGGGATGAGGCAGTACAGTGTATATCCTCAGTGGGAATGAAGCAGTACAGTGCATATCCTCAGTGGGAATGAGGCAGTACAGTGTATATCGTCAGGGGGAATGAAGCAGTACAGTGTATATCCTCAGGGGGAATGAAGCAGTACAGTGCATATCCTCAGTGGGGATGAGGCAGTACAGTGCATATCCTCAGGGGGAATGAAGCAGTACAGTGCATATCCTCAGGGGGAATGAAGCAGTACAGTGCATATCCTCAAGGGGAATGAACCAGTACAGTGCATACCCTCAGGGGGAATGAAGCAGTACAGTGTAAATCGTCAGTGGGGATGAAGCAGTACAGTGTATATCCTCAGGGGGAATGAACCAGTACCATGCATATCCTCAGTGGGGATGAGGCAGTACAGTGTATATCCTCAGTGGGAATGAAGCAGTACAGTGCATATCCTCAGTGGGAATGAGGCAGTACAGTGTATATCGTCAGGGGGAATGAAGCAGTACAGTGCATATCCTCAGGGGGAATGAACCAGTACAGTGCATATCCTCAGTGGGGATGAAGCAGTACAGTGTATATCCTCAGGGGGAATGAGGCAGTACAGTGTATATCCTCAGTGGGGATGAGGCAGTACAGTGCATATCCTCAAGGGGAATGAAGCAGTACAGTGCATATCCTCAGTGGGAATGAAGCAGTACAGTGCATACCCTCAGTGGGGATGAGGCAGTACAGTGCATATCCTTAGGGGGAATGAAGCAGTACAGTGCATATCCTCAGGGGGAATGAACCAGTACAGTGCATATCCTCAGGGGGAATGAAGCAGTACAGTGTAAATCCTCAGGGGGAATGAAGCAGTACAGTGCATATCCTCAAGGGGAATGATGCAGTACAGTGCATATCCTCAGGGGGAATGAAGCAGTACAGTGCATATCCTCAGGGGGAATGAGGCAGTACAGTGTATATCCTCAGGGGGAATGAAGCAGTACAGTGCATGTCCTCAGTGGGAATGAAGCAGTACAGTGCATATCCTCAAGGGGAATGAAGCAGTACAGTGCATATCCTCAGTGGGAATGAACCAGTACAGTGCATATCCTCAGTGGGAATGAAGCAGTACAGTGTAACTCCTCAGGGGGAATGAAGCAGTTCAGTGCATATCCTCAGGGGGAATGAAGCAGTACAGTGCATATCCTCAGTGGGAATGAAGCAGTACAGTGCATATCCTCAGGGGGAATGAAGCAGTACAGTGTTTATCCTCAGGGGGAATGAACCAGTACAGTGCATATCCTCAGTGCGAATGAAGCAGTACAGTGCATATCCTCAGGGAGAATGAAGCAGTACAGTGTTTATCCTCAGGGGGAATGAACCAGTACAGTGTATATCCTCAGTAGGGATGAGGCAGTACAGTGCATATCCTCAGGGGGAATGAAGCAGTACAGTGCCTATCCTCAGTGGGAATGAAGCAGTACAGTGTATATCCTCAGTAGGGATGAGGCAATACAGTGCATATCCTCAGGGGGAATGAAGCAGTACAGTGTATAACCTCAGGGGGAATGAACCAGTACAGTGCATATCCTCAGTGGGGAATGAAGCAGTACAGTGTATATCCTCAGTGGGAATGAACCAGTACAGTGCATATCCTCAGTAGGGATGAGGCAATACAGTGCATATCCTCAGGGGGAATGAAGCAGTACAGTGTATATCCTCAGTAGGGATGAGGCAATACAGTGCATATCCTCAGGGGGAATGAAGCAGTACAGTGTATATCCTCAGTGCGAATGAAGCAGTACAGTGCATATCCTCAGGGAGAATGAAGCAGTACAGTGTTTATCCTCAGGGGGAATGAACCAGTACAGTGTATATCCTCAGTAGGGATGAGGCAGTACAGTGCATATCCTCAGGGGGAATGAAGCAGTACAGTGCCTATCCTCAGTGGGAATGAAGCAGTACAGTGTATATCCTCAGTAGGGATGAGGCAATACAGTGCATATCCTCAGGGGGAATGAAGCAGTACAGTGTGTAACCTCAGGGGGAATGAACCAGTACAGTGCATATCCTCAGTGGGGAATGAAGCAGTACAGTGTATATCCTCAGTGGGAATGAACCAGTACAGTGCATATCCTCAGTAGGGATGAGGCAATACAGTGCATATCCTCAGGGGGAATGAAGCAGTACAGTGTATATCCTCAGTAGGGATGAGGCAATACAGTGCATATCCTCAGGGGGAATGAAGCAGTACAGTGGATATCCTCAGGGGGAATGAACCAGTACAGTACATATCCTCAGTGGGGAATGAACCAGTACAGTGCATATCCTCAGTGGGGATGAGGCAGTACAGTGCATATCCTCAGGGGGAATGAGGCAGTACAGTGTATATCTTCAGTGGGGATGAGGCAGTACAGTGCATATCCTCAGTGGGGATGAGGCAGTACTGTGCATATCCTCAGGGGGAATGAACCAGTACAGTGCATATCCTCAGTGGGAATGAAGCAGGACAGGTCATATCCTCAGTGGGGATGAAGCAGTACAGTGCATATCATCAGTGGGAATGAAGCAGTACAGTGCATATCCTCAGTGGGGATGAAACAGTACAGTGTATATCCTCAGGGGGAATGAAGCAGTACAGTGTATATCCTCAGGGGGAATGAAGCAGTGCAGTGCATATCCTCAGTGGGGATGAAGCAGTGCAGTGCATATCCTCAGTGGGGATGAAGCAGTACAGTGCATATCCTCAGTGGGGATGAAGCAGTACAGTGCATATCCTCAGTGGGGATGAAGCAGTACAGTGCATATCCTCAGTGGGGGATGAGGCAGTACAGTGCATATCATTAGGGGGAATAAAGCAGTACTGTGCATATCCTCAGGGGGAATAAAGCGGTACAGTGCATATCCTCAGTGGGAATAAAGCAGTACAGTGCATATCCTCAGGGGGAATGAGGCAGTGCAGTGCATATCCTCAGGGGGAATGAGGCAGTGCAGTGCATATCCTCAGGGGGAATGAAGCAGTACAGTGCATATCCTCATTGGGAATGAAGCAGTACAGTGCATATCCTCAGTGGGCAATGAGGCAGTGCAGTGCATATCTTCAGGGGGAATGAAGCAGTACAGTGCATATCCTCAGTGGGGATGAAGCAGTACAGTGCATATCCTCAGTAGGGATGAGGCAATACAGTGCATATCCTCAGGGGGAATGAGGCAGTGCATATCCTCAGGGGGAATGAAGCAGTACAGTGTATATCCTCAGTGGGGGATGAGGCAGTGCAGTGCATATCCTCAGGGGGAATGAAGCAGTACAGTGTATATCCTCAGTGGGAATGAAGCAGCCTTGCACTGCGAGACCTAACCTGAAAACATCTACATCCATTACAGAGCTGGTGGCAAAAAGAGGATGCATGATCCGCCAGCAGGTACTGTGCACACAACCTGATGTTTATTTCAAGACATACAAACACATGTCAGGTGTCATTTACAGTCAGGGCCATTTTGTGATCAGGAGTCACTCTCCATTGTATGATAAAGAAGAGCAGTTTCTATCATGCAACTGGTTAAAATGTACAGAAAGTGTCCAAGTCCCTCATGGGATTCACATTTAAGTAACCACTCAAACTGGAGCTCTGCATGGTCATGACTGCAGTAGTTTATATAGTCAATCCCCTAAACAGACACTTGTCAAGTGCAGTACCATTAGCTGCTTTTTGGGGGGAAGATTTTACTTGCAATGACTGTGATATATGGTTGTCTTACCTACCTTAGTTGAATGTACTGACTAAGTGGCTTTAGAAAAGAGCGTCTGGTAAATGACCAAACATTCATGTTAATGTAGATAGAAGACAAATAGAGCAATCTGATCAACAGAGTGACCTATTCCATGAAACATCACAACAGGTTGTGGAACAGGAACAGGCATTTGGCTTCTGCAAGAGTCAGGAGGAGGGAGAGAGGGAAGCCAGCCGGATAGAGACATGAAGGAGAGAGGGAAGCCAGCCGGATAGAGACATGAAGGAGAAAGGGAAGCCAGCCGGATAGAGACATGAAGGAGAGAGGGAAGCCAGCCGGATAGAGACATGAGGAGAGAGGGAAGCCAGCCAGATAGAGACATGAGGGAGAGAGGGAAGCCAGCCGGATAGAGACATGAAGGAGAGAGGGAAGCCAGCCGGATAGAGACATGAAGGAGAGAGGGAAGCCAGCCGGATAGAGACATGAAGGAGAGAGGGAAGCCAGCCGGATAGAGACATGAAGGAGAGAGGGAAGCCAGCCGGATAGAAACATGAGCGAGAGAGGGAAGCCAGCCGGATAGAGACATGAAGGAGAGAGGGAAGCCAGCCGGATAGAGACATGAAGGAGAGAGGTAAGCCAGCCGGATAGAGACATGAGCGAGAGAGGGAAGCCAGCCGGATAGAAACATGAAGGAGAGAGGGAAGCCAGCCGGATAGAGACATGAAGGAGAGAGGGAAGCCAGCCGGATAGAGACATGAGGGAGAGAGGGAAGCCAGCCGGATAGAGACATGAGGGAGAGAGGGAAGCCAGCCGGATAGAGACATGAAGGAGAGAGGGAAGCCAGCCGGATAGAGACATGAAGGAGAGAGGGAAGCCAGCCGGATAGAGACATGAGGGAGAGAGGGAAGCCAGCCGGATAGAGACATGAAGGAGAGAGGAAAGCCAGTCGGATAGAGACATGAGGAGAAGTGATGAAATGGCACTCTGTAGAATGGAGATGCCACCGTGAGAAAGGAGGTACGACAGGATGAGAAGTGTGCTAATGTCTGTGAGAGAAGGGAAGCATAAAGTGCTGAGTCGGGCCAAAGTGTAGCCTCAGAGCCCCGGACGCCAGATGGACAGAACGGGAGCAGAGCTGTCTAGAGGAGTTGCCCAGGCTTCCAGCAGGGTCGGCACAAAGACAGAACACAAGACAGCTAGAGGGCCTAGTACAGAAATGACTCATACCGCATCTGCCAATAGAAATGCCCCAATAACCTGCAGCATGCTTTACTCTTTACAGAGAGAGAACACACAGAGCCTTTTAAGTACCCAACACAAAGACACCGAGGTTAAAGACCATTTAACATTTGGTACCAAGTTGATGTCATCTAACTAAGCTGACGCAAATAGTCTCCAGGAACCCCACAGGGACTTAGGGACCAGACTCCCCTGATTCTCCACCCTTAATATTCCTACTTTACCGTTTATATAACCGTCTGTTGGTTGTACTCACACTACTGTCTGGTCTGGTCTGGGTTAAGGCAACAAGCTGCCTGTATGGTTTGGCATTTAGGACATGAGGCAGTGAAAGGCCTGGTTTAATAAGTACTTAACTTTAGTAGCAGACAGACATTGCCATTGACACAGCGATGAGAGGGAGAGCGAACACGTTGACCTTTGTTCATTACTGGTGATGGAATAGAGAGCAGAGAGAGCATGCAGGGGAGACAAAGAGGAGCAGAATACACAATACCAGGAGGGTATCCAGCTATGAAGACTCTAGCCCTGGTCAAAAGTAGTGCACTACATAGGGAAAAAAGTAAAGCACTATAATAACATGGTGCCATTTGGGACGCAAACCAGAGACAGAATAGAGGTGTTTTTTTTCAAGCAATTAACACATTCATATTTTTATTCTATCTTGAAAATGGGCAATTAGTATCTACCAGGGGAAGGCTAATGGCTGCTAATGGTTCCTGGGAAGGCCTGTATGGGTTGCGTTCCAAATGGAACCCTATTCCATATTTAGTGCAATCAATGGACCAGGGTTCAAAAGTAGTGCACAGTGCACTAGATAGGGAATATGATGCCATTTGGGACATATCCCTGGAATCCCATTGTGTTCTCCCCCTCCGTCTGCAGTGCTGTCTGTTCAAATGAAGGAAATCTCCCCTGATCTTCTCTTTAGTCCCTGTCTGGAACGGACAGGGCTGCTGCTTTTCCCACTGTGCATGGTTATTAGGGTTAATGTAGGGTCAGGAACGTGGTCATTATACCACCGCTGTGCTGCTGCCCATTCAAATAAACACATCATATACAGTGTATTCAGACATTCATAATCCTTGACTTATTCCACATGTGTTAGTGTTACAGCATGAATTCAAAATGGATACAAATAAATACTTTTTTTTTTTAAATCACCCGCCTACACACAATACCACATAATGACAAAGTGAAAACATGCTTTAGAAATTTTTGCAAATGTATTTAAAATGAAATATAGAGATTTAATTTACATAATTATCCACACGCCTTTGCTATGACATTCCAAATTGATTTATAGATTGAAAGTGTCCATGAGCACAGTGGTCTCCATCATTGGGAAATTGAAAAAAATATGGAACTACCCAGATTCTGCCTAGAGCTGACTGTCCGACCAAACTGAGCAACCGGGCAAGAAGGATCTTGGCCAGGGAGGTAACCAAGAACCTAATGACCACTTTGACAGAACTACAGAGTTCCTTGGCTGGACCCTTACAAATCAGCCGGGCTAGACAATCTGGACCCTATCTTTCTAAAATGATCTGCTGAAATTGTTGCAACCCCTATTACTAGCCTGTTCAACCTCTCTTTCGTATCATCTGAGATTCGCAAAGATTGGAAAGCTGCCATGGTCATCCCCCTCTTCAAAGGGGGTGACACTCTAGACCCAAACTACTACAGAGCTATATATATCCTACCCTGTCTTTCTAAGGTCTTCGAAAGCCAAGTTAACAAACAGATTACCGACCATTTCGAATCCCATCGTACCTTCTCCGCTATGCATTCTGGTTTCAGAGCTGGTCATGGGTGCACCTCAGCCACGCTCACAAGGTCCTAAACGACATCATAACCGCCATCGATAAGAGACATTACTGCACAGCCGTATTCATCGACCTGACCAAGGCTTTCGACTGTCAATCACCACATTCTTATTGGCAGACTCGACAGCCTTGGTTTCTCAAATGATTGCCTCGCCTGGTTTACCAACTACTTCTCTGATAGAGTTCAGTGTGTCAAATCAGAGGGCCTGTTGTCCGGAACTCTGGCAGTCTCTATGGGGGTGCCACAGGGTTCAATCCTCGGGCCAACTCTCTTCTCTGTATACATCAATGATGTTGCTCTTGCTGCTGGTGATTCTCTGATCCACCTCTACGCAGACGACACCATTCTGTATACTTCTGGCCCCTCTTTGAACACTGTGTTTACTAACCTCCAGATGAGCTTCAATGTCATACAACTCTCCTTCCGTGGCCTCCAACTGCTCTTAAACGCAAGTAAAACTAAATGCATGCTCTTCAATCCATCACTGCTCGCACCTGCTCGCCCGTCCAGCATCACTACTCTGGAAGGCTCTGACTTAGAATACGTGAACAACTACAAATACCTAGGTGTCTGGTTAGACTGTAAACTCTCCTTCCAGACTCACATTAAGCGACTCCAATCCAAAAATACATCTAGAATCGGCTTCCTATATCGCAACAAAGAATCCTTCACTCATGCTGCCAAACATACCCTCGTAAAACTGACCATTCTACCGATCCTCGACTTCGGTGATGTCATCTGTAAAATAGCCTCCAACACTGTACTCAACAAACTGGATGCAGTCTATCACAGTGCCATCCGTTTTGTTACCAAAGCCCCGTACACTACCCACCATTGCGACCTGTACGCTCTCGTTGGTTGGCCCTCGCTTCATACTCGTCGACAAACCCACTGGCTACAGGTTATCTACAAGTCTCTGCTAAGTAAATCCCCGCCTTATCTCAGCTTACTGGTCACCATAGCAGCACCCACTCGTAGCACGCGCTCCAGCAGGTATATCTCACTGGTCACCCCCAAAGCCAATTCCTCCTTTGGTCGTCTTTCCTCCCAGTTCTCTGCTGCCAATGACTGGAACGAACTGCACAAATCTCTGAAGCTGGAAACACTTATCTCCCTCACTAGCTTTAAGCACCAGCTGTCAGAACAGCTCACAGATTACTGCACCTGTACATAGCCCATCTATAATTTATCCCAAACAACTACCTCTTCCCCTTCTGTATTTATTTATTTTGCTCCTTTGCACCCCATTATTTCTATTTCTACTTTGACATTCTTCCACTGCAAATCTACCATTTCAGTGTTTTACTTGCTATATTGAATTTACCTCGCCACCATGGCCTTTTTTTGCCTATACCTCCCTTATCTCACCTCATTTGCTCACATTGTATATAGACTTATTTTTCTACTGTATTATTGACTATGTTTTGTTTACTCCATGTGTAACTCTGTGTTGTATGTGTCAAATTGCTATGCTTTATCTTGGCCAGGTCGCAGTTGCAAATGAGAACTTGTTCTCAACTAGCCTACCTGGTTAAATAAAGGTGAAATAAATAAATAAAAAATATGGGAGAACCTGCCACAAGGACAACAGCACTTCACCAATCTGGGCTTTAAGGGAGAGTGGCCAGATGGAAGCCTATCCTGAGAAAAAGGCACATGACAGTACACCTGGAAAAAGAAACATGAAAGACCCTGAGATAAGGCAAAATATTCTGTGGTCTGATGAGACAAATGTAACTCTTTGGTATGAATGTAAAACGCTGTCTGGAGAAAACCAGGAACAGCTCTTTACCCATCTACCACCATCCCTACCGTGAAGCATGAGGGTGGCAGCATCATGCTATGGGGATGCTTTTCAGTGGCAGGGACTGGGAGACTGGTAAGGATAGAGGGAACAATGACTGGAGCCAAATACAGGCAAATTACGTTGGAACAGTAACCTTTGCACTAGTCTAACAGCACAATGACCCCAAGCATACAGCCAAAGCAACGCTGGAATGGCTTCAGAACAACAATGGGAAAGTCCTTGAGTGGCACAGCCAGACTTAAATCCCATTGAAAATCTGTGGAAAGACTTGCGCTGTTCACCACCACCCCACATATAACTTAACAAAGCTTCAGTAAATCTGCATGAAAGAATAGGAGAAAATCCCCAAATCCAGATGTGCAAAGCTGATACAGACATAGCCAAGACGACTCAAAGCTGCAATCGCCGCCAAAGGTGCTTCTACAAAGTATTGATTCAGGGGTGTGAATACTTATTTACATTTGATATTTCTGCATTTCATTTTCAATACATTTGCAAAAATGTCTAAAAACACGTTTTCACTTTGTTATTATGGGGTATTGAGTGTAGATGGGTGAGAAAACAAATATATTTAATACATTTTTAATTCAGGCTGTAACAACAAAATTTGGAATAAGTCAAGGGGTATTAATATTTTCTGAAGGCACTGTATCTGACTAAAATATAAACATTATCGGTGGCATCTAATCATTTGTCCGTAAATTTCTCTAATGCCATATCTACTACCCAGCGGGGAAAACTTGTTGAAATAATGTCATCACAACCTTGTAAATTATGTTATGATTTCAACCAGCTTTGCCTTATCAGAAGTACCCCACAGAGAGAGCCATGGTTGGTTACCACACTGAGTGGAATCCCACAGTACTGCAAACACTATAATTTTCTGAGGTTCTACAAAATACAACTTTTCTTTTCTTCACAGATCAGTGGTGAATTCCATCACGAGTCACCAATGTAGCTGTAGGGTATCTAAATTGAATAATCCCTTTACTCTCTGTTCCAATAAATCTCTACCCTCGGTCTTTAGATTTGGTCATATTGTGTATGACAGGCCTTCCAACCAGGAAGATAAAATCACTCAGACTTTTCTCCTCTTCCTGTTATGGGGTGCGTCCAAAATGGCACCCTATTCCAGGTATCATCCACTAGATTGAGCCGCAGGACCATTCTTTTCTTGAGCGGATGGACAGGAGGCTGGAACATAATTATAAAATCATTTGTAGACTGTAAATATATCCACAGGAAGCCCAAACAGATTTAATATTTGACTAAAACACCATTTCAAACCTTGCTTACATGTATTTTTTTATTTTAACCTTTATTTAACTAGGCAAGTCAGTTAAGAAGAATTTCTTATTTTCAATGACGGCCTAGGAACAGTGGGTTAACTGCCTTGTTCAGGGGTAGAACGACAGATTTTTACCTTGTCAGCTCAGGGATTCGATCTTACAAACTTTCGGTTGCTAGTCAAACGTTCTAACCTCTAGGCTACATGCTGCACTGTATAAGACCACATATCTATTTATATATACGTTGGAACATATTTCTGGTGTTTTTACAGTCTTTTATGTCCAACAATTAATTAATAAAAATATATATTTTGGTTAACAAATATATATTTTTTAATATTATTGGCACTTAGTTTTCAATATTTTGTCCACCCTCCCCTTGCGAGGGTAACGGCACTTTTTCTATAATGTTTTATGAGATTGGAGAACACATTGGGAGGGATCTTAGACCATTCCTCCATACAGAATCTTTCCAGATCCTTGATGTCCTTCGGTGTGTGCTTGTGGACTGCCCTGTTCAATTCAAACCACCGGTTTCCAATGAGGTTCAAGTCTCGAGACTGAGATGGCCATTGCTAATGTTGATTTTGTGGTCAATTAACCATTTTCTTTGTGGATTGTGAAGTGTGCTTGGGGTCATTGTCTTGCTGGAAGATCCACTTGCGGCCAAGTTTCAGCCTCTTGGCAGAGGCAACCAGGGTTTTGGCTGAAATGTCCTGGTACTTTGTAGAGTTTATAATGCAGTTGACCTTAACCACATACCTAGGGGCCCTTGTTATCTTCTGCATATGCATCCTTCTTTCGAGGCCAAACCCACCTCTGGTGTGCGTGGTCAAAGAGCAATTTCGTAACTCCAGTTGTTTACATGTGTTGGTTGTTCTCAAGAAAGGCTGTTTTATGGCAACCCTTACAAAGAGCCTATTGGCATGGAGATGGCGTCTAATTGTAGATTTGGAGAATTGGTGACCCCAAGATACGACCAAGTTCTGTAATTCTCCAAATGTGACCACTTTTCTTTGCGTTCCAAAATATCTTCCTCACTGTGCGTGGGGACAAGATACACATGGGTCCAATATCAGGCAAGTTTAGCACTGTTCCAGTGGTTTTAAATTTCATAATTGTTGCCCTTGTGGTATATTTGTTTTTTTCAGTAGCTTTTTTTGCACCCATTTCCTGATTTATGAAAGTCAACAACAATTAGTATATTTTTATTTGTGAGTCTTTTGCTATTCCCCATGCTGATGGATGACAAAGCAATTTTATATGCGTGTTACCTCATTTTTATACCCCAGTGAAAAAGGAAGCTATGGAAGGCCACAACACAGTTCCTTAAACTGAGGTTAATTTAAGTAGAATGTTAATGTAGATTTTATTAAGTTCATATTTATTTATAAGAATCTTTAGAGGTGCCAACCATTTTGACACATAAAGTACTTTTTTTTTTTAAACAACTTGTTAAACAAAATCTCTCAGAGTAATTGTATTAGTACAAAATAATACAAACTGTGCACTTTTAGGACGACACAATATAGCTTGGTATGTATTATTTATATCATACAGTCTTTTTTGCTCATCTTTATGTTTGTATTTATTAGGGATCCCCATTAGCTGCTGCCAAGGCAGCACCTTCTCTTCCTGGGGTCAAAACACATTAAGGCACTTACATTATATTTAAAACAAAATATAAAATACCATCTGTAATTTTCCTAAGTCCTTTGTGGCACCTGACCACACGACTGAACAGTAGTCCAGGTGAGACAAAACTAGGGCCCGTAGGACCTGCCTTGTTGATAGTGTTGTTAAGAAGGCAGAATAGCGCTTTATTGTGGACAGACTTCTCCCAATCTTAGCTACTGTTGAATCTACATGTTTTGACCATGACAGTTTACAATCCAGGGTTACTGCAGGCAGTTTAGTCACCTCAAATTGCTCAATTTCCACATTATTCTTTACAACATTTAGTTGAGGTTTAGGGTTTAGTGAATTATTTGTCACAAATAAAATGCTTTTAGTTTTTCAAATATTTAGGACTAACTTATTCCTTGCCACCCATTCTGAAACTAACTTTGTTAATTGTTGCAGTCTTTTCAGTCGCTGTAGTAGTTGACATGTATAGTGTTAAACAGATAAAAAGATAAGATGACGCCGACAGAAAGGGCCGCCTCGCTTCTAGTCCTTAGGAAACTCTGGAGTATTTTGTTTTTTTTCCTGTATTATTTCTTATATTGTTAGCCCAGAAAATCTTAAGTGTTATTACACACAGCTGGGAAGAACTATTGGATATCAGAGCAACGTCAACTTATCAGCATTACGACCAGGAATAAAACTTTCCCGAAGCAGATCATTTGTTCGAACCACCCAGGGCATTTGAACAGATTCCAGAGGCTGACCCAAAACAACGCCGCCAAAGAAGATGTAGACGGAGCGGTCTTCTGGTCAGACTTCGGAGGCGCGCACACCACCCACAGCTTCCAAGTATATTACTCGCTAATGTCTCTAGATAACAAGGTAGACAAAATTAGTGCAAAGGTTGCTTTCCAGAGAGACACCAGGGATTGTAACATACTCTGTTTCACAGAAACATGGCTCTTTCTGGATATGCTGTCGGAGTCGGCACAGCCACCTAGATTATTTGTGCGTCGCGCCGACAGGAATAAACATCTCTCCGGGGAGAATAAGGGCGGGGGTGTGTGTTTCATGATTATGGGCAGAAACTCAAACAGGATGTAACCCTGCTAAGGACTATTCATCGCTGGACTGACCAATCGGAATCCACACTTCAAGATTGTTTTGATCACAATATTGACGTATACGCTGATTCGGTAAATGAGTTTATAAGGAAGTGTATAAGAGATGTTGTACCTACTACGACTATTAAAACCTACCCTAACCAAAAACCGTGGATAGATGGCGGCATTCGTGCAAAACTGAGACTGCAAACCACAGCATTTAACCATGGAAATGTGACTGGGGATATGGCCAAATACAAACAGTGTAGTTATTCCTTCCGCAAGGCAATCAAACAAGTGAAATGTCAGTATAGAGACAAAGTGATGTTGCAATTAAATGAGACAGACACGAGACATATGTTGCAGGGTCTACAGACAATCACGGACTAAAAAATGAAAATCAGCCACGTCACGGACACCGACGTCTTGCTTCTAGACAAACTAAACACATTCTTTGCCCGCTTTGAGGATAATACAGTGCCACCGACGTGACCCACTACCAAGAACTGTGGGCTCCTTCTCCGTGGCCTACGTAAGTAAGACATTGAAGCGTGTTAACCCTCGCAAGGCTGCCGGCCCAGACGGCATCCTTAGCTGCGTCCTCAGAGCATGTGCAGACCAGCTAGCTGGTGTGTTTTTACGAACATATTAAATCTCTCCCTATCCCAGTCTGCTGTCCCCACATGCTTCAAGATGGCCACCATTGTTCCTGTACCCAAGAAGACAAAGGTAACTGAATTAAATGACTATCACCCCGCAGCACTCACTTCTGTCACCATGAAGTGCTTTGAGAGGCTAGTCAGGGATCATATCACCTCCACCTTACTGGCCACCCTGTACCCACTTCAATTTGCTTACAGCCCCAATAGGTCCACAGATGATACAATCGCCATCACACTGCACAATCCCATTTGGACAAGAGAAATACCCATGTAAGAATGCTGTTCATTGACTATAGCTCAGGATGCAACACCATAGTACCCTCCAAGCTCATCATTAAGCCTGAGGCCCTGGGTCTCAACCCCGCCCTGCGCAATTGGGTCCTGGACTTCCTGACGGGCCGCCCCCAGGTGGTGAAGGTAGGAAACAACACCTCCACTTTTCTGATCTTCAACACTGTGGCCCCACAAGGGTGCATGCTCAGCCCCCTCCTGTACTCCCTGTTCATCATGACTGCGTGGCCATGCACGCTTCCAACTCAATCATCAAGTTTGCAGATGACACAACAGTAGTAGGCTTGATTACCAACAACAACGAGACAGCCTAAAAGGAGGTGGTGAGGGCACTCAGAGTATGGTATCAGGAAAACAACCTCTCACTCAATGTCAACAAAACAAAGGAAATGATCGTGGACTTCAGGAAACAGCAGAGGGAGCACCCCCCTATCCACATCGATAGGACAGCAGAGGAGAAGGTGGAAAGTATTAATTTCCTCTATGTAAATATCACGGACAAACTGAAATGGTCCACCTACACAGACAAGGTGGTGAAGAAGGCTCAACAGTGCCTCTTCAACCTCAGGAGACAGAAGAAATTTGGCTTGTCACCTAAAACCTTCAAACTTCTACAGATGCACAATTGAGAGCATCCTGTCGGGCTGCATCACCGCCTGGTACAGCAACTGCACTGCCCACGACTGCAAGGCTCTCCAAAGGGTGGTGCTGTCTGCACAACGCATGACCGGGGGCAAACTACCTGCCCTTCAGGACACCTACAGCACCTGATGGCCAAAAAGATCATCAAGGACAACAACCAACCGAGCCACTGCCTGTTCACCCCGCAACCATCCAGAGGGCGAAGTCAGTACAGGTGCATCAAAGCTGGGACATAGAGACTGAAAAGCACCTATCTCAAGGCCATCAGACTGTTAAACAGCCGTCACAAACAGAGAGGCTGCTGCCTACACAGACTTAAAATCATTGGCCACTTAATAAATGGATCACTAGCCACTTTAATTATGTTTTCTTGCGTTACTCATCTCATATGTACAGAGGAAGTCGGAAGTTTACATACACCTTAGCCAAATACATTTAAAACTCAGTTTTTCACAATTCCTGACATTTAATCAGAGTAAAAATTCCCTGTCCTAGGTCAGTTAGGATCACCACTTTATTTTAAGAATGTGAAATGTCAGAATAAAAGTAGAGAGAATTATATATTTCAGCTTTTATTCTTTCATCACATTCCCAGTGGGTCAGAAGTTTACATACATTCAATTAGTATTTCGTAGCATTGCCTTTAAATTGTTTAACTTAGGTTAAACGTTTTGGGTAGCTTTCCACAAGCTTCCCACAATAAATTAGGTGAATTTTGGCCCATTCCTCCTGACAGAGCTGGTGTAACTGAGTCAGGTTTGTAGGCCTCCTTGCTTGCACACGCTTTTTCAATTCTGCCCACAAATTTTCTATAGGATTGAGGTCGGGGTTTGTGATGGCCACTCCAATACCTTGACTTTGTTTTCCTTAAGCCATTTTGCCACAACTTTGGAAGTATGCTTGGGGTCATTGTCAATTTGGAAGACCCCTTTGTGACCAAGCTTTAACTTCCTGACTGATGTCTTGAGATGTTTCTTCAATATATCCACATAATTTTCCTGCCTCATGATGCCATCTATTTTGTGAAGTGCACCAGTGCCTCCTGCAGCAAAGCACCCCCACAACATGATGCTGCCACTCCCGTGCTTCACGGTTGGGATGGTGTTCTTCGTCTTGCAAGTGTCCCCCCTTTTCCTCCAAACATAACGATGGTCATTATGGCCAAACAGTTCTATTTCTGTTTCATCAGACCAGAGGACACTACTCCAAAAAGTACAATCTTTGTCCCCATGTGCATTTGCAAACCGTAGTCTGGCTTTTTTATGGTGGTTTTGGAGCAGTGGCTTCTTCCTTGCTGAGCGGCCTTTCAGGTTATGTCGATATAGGACTTGTTTTACTGTGGATATGGATATGTTTGTACCTGTTTCCTCCAGCATCTTCACAAGGTCCTTTGCTGTTGTTCTGGGATTAATTTGCACTTTTCGCACCAAAGTACATTAATCTGTAGGAGACAACGCATCTCCTTCCTGAGCGGCATTATGGCTGCGTGGTCCCATGGTGTTTATACTTGCGTACTATTGTTTGTGCAGATGGACATAGTACCTTCAGGCATTTGGAAATTGCTCACAAGGATGAACCAGACTTGTGGAGGTCTACAATTTTTTTTCTAGAATGTGTAGATAGAATGTGTAGAATGGTGGGGTCTGAAAACCATTCTAATTCCGAACTGACTAGAAAGGTGAACCCATATAATTAAGAATTTGAATTCTTAATTAAGTCATTTAATAGGATCTACGGGTGAACCCATAGAATTACATAATAGGATCTCTGTGGATGACCATCCAACTCTGCGGACAGTCTGAGAACAAACAATATAATTTGCAAGGATCAGACAATGTGCCATTTTGATATGTTCTTATACAATGACCTTACTGACTATACATTGTATACAATCATATCACCACCTGTATCACCTGTTCTCATGTTGCTGCTTTCTGACTACAATCGGTGAACGGGAATATTTAATTCACTATTTCAATCAACTTAGTTGTCAGATCACGAAATACCATTCTCAATAAACAAGCCTGGTGAGAAGATACAATACCAGCAGGACTGAACAGATCTTCATTTCAACCAGTTTGCTACAGCAGGAAAACAATCATGCAGCAACAGCCAATGTTAATTACTATGTGGATTATAATTAATTAACATTTTTGTAGTGGTTGATACATTTTTCGATAGGGCAAATCAAGTCTGAAATTTCAAAGTGGAAATTACTATCTTTAGAAGCTTAAACGAGTGATCAAGTTAAGATTCTACATCTGTATTAAAGCTTTTGAAAGTTACCACTGTTCATTTTGTCAGTAAATTAAATCAGTAATGTGAATATCCTCTGAGAAACATTAGCTAGAGGATGCTAAGTGTGAACATGTGCAGGCAGATTTGTAAATTAGATGGTTTCATTCATTTATTCATTGATTTCTTCTTAGAACAGCTGGGATTATGTCGTCTTGTGCCCTGCCATGTAAAAAAAAGCAATTTGAGAGTCACTGTATTCTCGTCTTCGTAGGATAAATTATGCAGCATCACCGTTTCAACCCTCTGGGATGCCATGTTGTTAGATCCTCCTCCATTCACAGAAAGGACAGAGAGTGAGCTTGAAAACAGTCAAAGGTCAAATAGAAGAGAGGTTATTTAGAGGCATCTTTGCAATGTCCTGTAAACAACCATTACAGTTCTGTACTCCATCACTGGAAATGTTCACTCACAGAGCAAAGCTGGTTGCAATTACGTCATTACAGCCAGAAATCTGGTTTCAATTATGGTGATTTCTGATTGTAATGTAATTTAATCCTATACACTCGTACCCGTATACAGGTTGAAAATGTCTGATTTGGTCAGTGATAAATGGCTAAATTGGTATGCAGTGGCTGTACAGTAACATGCTATACATGACCTCTGAGCTCTGGCTCTGTACTTCACAACTCTGTATGGTGTTTGACTGACAGCCGTTCTGAACTTGAGCACCTTGCATGATAAGAAGTTGCCCCAATCCCTTTTGCTAATTGGGCATTTTTTGCAAATTTGATGTCTGAGTGAGGGAAAAGCTGTAAATTAAGAGAGAATGTTGCTGAGGCACACACACCTGAATGCACTCATTACTTAATTATATACGCACAAATTACCTGTTTCTCTGAATTGCCTTGTGAAAGCCTAACACTGTAATATCATATTTTATATGTTAGCTAGTCATGTTGGCAACAGAACAAGCTTTCAAATGATGCTCGCCTCCCCCATATTGCGTTTTATATGGGACCATTTTTGGATTGCGTAAACAACAACAGTAATTGTGTGATGCAGGGCTGTGTTCCAACCAAAACAACTACAATTGTGTTTGCTCTAGTTTCTCAATGGCACAGCTAGAAGAGCTAAGAGAAAAAACACCTTATATAGTAGTTGAAGAATCTTCTTTGAGTCATAAAAGTGCATTGAAATGACTTAGGAACTGTGCACACTTTGGAGAAGTGTGTGGCCACTTGGAGATACCCGTTAGTCCTTTGACTCAAACCCTTGTAATTTTTTTGTCATATGTTGCACATACGCTACATTTTCTAAGAATATTCTTATCATGTTACCGAATGTATCCAGAGTATTTTAAGATTTCATTATCAACCAACGCGGCAAAAAGTACAGTAAATGTAAAACACACAAAATCAACAGTGTAATGTTTGGATTCAGTCTTGTGTCAGGTGAACTGTTGTGTCCTCATATTTGGTCTAGTAATTTCCCCATAATTTCCAAACTGTTCCCTTTTAATTGCTACCATGGTTATGCATATGCTTTTCATATTTCTTCTGTAAGATTTTTTTTTAAACTTTAGCCCAATCCATATAGGCCAATTCCCACATGTGTAAAGGGTTTTAAGCAATCTTCTACCTCTGGTGCAGACATTAACTGACATCTAAAACAAGTAGCCTGACTGACACTGATTCATCATGATCAAACACAGGGAAATATACCAAACTGATGATACCATAGAGTTTTAGACACCCATCGATCCACCCAGATCAATTGAGATGGGAATAGTGTAACACCAACCCTGTATGCTTACTGCTACAGCCATCAAAGACAGCATGGAAGCAGCATCCAACAAGCTTAGTTTGCTTTGGTCTCAAAATCATTCACACAGACCCTCTTATGTGGCTGCTAAAAATCCCTGCTTTTCCCAAATGATTTTCTGCTTTCAAACTAGAAACAAAATAGATAAACCCTACTCGTTTTAAAACATTCAAACAAAGAACCACCGTGATAGCATTTCCCCATGTAAGCAAGGCAAGCACACCCTATATCAGCATCCAGCATACCATCCAATCCCCTCTTCATTTATTTTGTTTGGATGAATCGCCATTCAGATGGTAATGGTGGGTGACCTTGCATTGGAGCTTATGATGTAGTACTCCAATATCTACTTACAGTAGGTGACCAGCTGGGTACGCTACTCTGAAGGGATGTGGTAACAACAGCATCTCTCTCTCAAAGGAAATAATCTGGAGGCTGTGCTACTGCTGCTGAAACCTGCCTTTGATGTTCTTTATGCACAGTCCTGTGGGGAACCCAACCCTTTCTCCCTCTCCGCAATGATCAGCTGAGCCTCAACACCACAGTGTACGGCTGCAACACAGCCTCCCAATAACAGTGGGGGATACTACAATCAATACAGTGTCTATATCAGACTCTTTTCTCAAGCCAAACAATGCCTTATTATTTTTCCCATCCTTTACTCCAACTTGAAATGGGGAATGGATGAGGTCAATGTGTGTGAAGCATTGCAAAAAGCCATTGGGAAAACACAACCCTTTTCCTCAGAACTACTGCAGTAGAATGGTACACTCTTAGCACCTTTTTTTCTATCTAGAACCTAAAATGGTTCTTCCATGAAGAACCGTTTTCCACACACGGCTCTACTTGGAACCCAAAAGGGTTCTACCTGAAACCAAAAAGGGTTCTCCTATGGGGACAGCTGAATAACCATTTTGGAACTATTTCTTATTCAAGAGTGTATGTATCAAAAGTCCAGTACTCACCATCTCTCCTGTTGACTTTAGCGAAGCCGGGCCCATGGCTGTTGGATAACTGTGAGGAGCTTCTGAAGGAGGACTGGGGCAGGTTGGACACCAGTGGGCCGTCACAGCTGTCTATCAAGCAAACATGAAACACAAAGCAAAGGATTAGTCTTTGAGCTCTGGACTAGTAGTAACTTTAGCATAGTACCTCCAAAGAACATTATCAAGGAGGAATCATACTTTAAGTGAGTTGACAATATTGTAAGCAGCGATAGAAACACCATCGACACCATTGTGGTGACATCACAGGATGTCATCACCATTCTAATGACATCACTGTAAAATAACTACATAATGCAGATCACTGTTATGTTCCAACACCACTAATGTGTGCTACGGCTTTATTAGAAGAGATCAAAACACCAAGACCAAAAAAAATCACAAAACAGGTTAAAGAGCGACTTGAAATCAACTGTAATATGTTGTAAAACCAAAGGATTGATGAACCAAACTGCAAAAGCAGGGTGTTCTTGTCATATTGAAGAAGCCCATGTGTCAATAATTATCACTAAGGAGCATGCCATACTATTCAAATAGGAGCTGCACTTTGCAGTACTATCACTAGATGAGAAGAGAAGAGAATCATTGACCACCTCTAACATGGCCCCCATGTGATCAAGCATTTTTGCTCTGATGATGTCAGATTGGGTATTGTATTGCAGTTATGTCTGTTATGTATTGTATTGCAGTTATGTCCACCTCAGTAATAAAACAAGCTGGTGACTCGTGTTATTTAGATACAGAGACTCTCAGAGACCTGTTCATGCTCCATACACTTTTATGATTATGACTGGAGGTTTAGATTGCAATAAAAACCCACACACACGCATACACATTGGCATGCACGTACGCATATGACCAAATGCTCACACACATGCTAGGGGTGCGTGATTACATGCACAAGCAAACAAATGCACACACACACACACATAAATTGGTCATACCATGGATCATCTAGCTATTTTATTTAGAATTGTAGGACCCCTGTAGGTATCCCCCAAAATAATGAAACATTATTTGATAACATACTGAATTTTGGCCTTTACTACTATAGCCCATAGAAACGCATTGAATAACACATTAATGAATGGCAAAGCAAACAGTCAAAAAATAAATCATGAGGAATAAGGTTTTAAAGCGCCTGTCCTATATCTAGAAGAGATCACAGGGAATAGGGGTTTGAAGAGTCTGTCCTATATCTAGGAGAAATCACAAGGAATAAGGTTTTTTAACTTCTGTGCTATATCTAGGAGAAATCACAAGGAATAAGGTTTTAAAGCGTCTGTCTTATATCTAGGAGAAATCACAAGGAATAGGGTTTTAAAGCGCCTGTCCTATATCTAGAAGAGATCACAGGGAATAGGGGTTTGAAGAGTCTGTCCTATATCTAGAAGAGATCACAGGGAATAAGGTTTTAAAGCGCCTGTCTTATATCTAGGAGAAATCACAAGGAATAAGGTTTTAAAGCGCCTGTCTTATATCTAGGAGAAATCACAAGGAATAAGGTTTTAAAGCGCCTGTCCTATATCTAGAAGAGATCACAGGGAATAAGGTTTTAAAGCGCCTGTCCTATATCTAGAAGAGATCACAAGGAATAAGGTTTTAAAGCGCCTGTCCTATATCTAGAAGAGATCACAGGGAATAAGGTTTTAAAGCGCCTGTCCTATATCTAGAAGAGATCACAGGGAATAGGGGTTTGAAGAGTCTGTCCTATATCTAGAAGAGATCACAGGGAATAAGGTTTTAAAGCGCCTGTCTTATATCTAGGAGAAATCACAAGGAATAAGGTTTTAAAGCGCCTGTCTTATATCTAGGAGAAATCACAAGGAATAAGGTTTTAAAGCGCCTGTCCTATATCTAGAAGAGATCACAGGGAATAAGGTTTTAAAGCGCCTGTCCTATATCTAGAAGAGATCACAAGGAATAAGGTTTTAAAGCGTCTGTCTTATATCTAGAAGAGATCACAGGGAATAAGGTTTTAAAGCGCCTGTCTTATATCTAGAAGAGATCACAAGGAATAAGGTTTTAAAGCGTCTGTCTTATATCTAGGAGAAATCACAAGGAATAAGGTTTTAAAGCGCCTGTCCTATATCTAGAAGAGATCACAGGGAATAAGGTTTTAAAGCGTCGGTCCTATATCTAGAAGAGATCACAGGGAATAAGTTTTTAAAGCGCCTGTCCTATATCTAGAAGAGATCACAAGGAATAAGGTTTTAAAGCGCCTGTCCTATATCTAGAAGAGATCACAGGGAATAAGGTTTTAAAGCGCCTGTCCTATATCTAGAAGAGATCACAGGGAATAAGGTTTTAAAGCGCCTGTCTTATATCTAGGAGAAATCACAAGGAATAAGGTTTTAAAGCGCCTGTCCTATATCTAGAAGAGATCACAAGGAATAAGGTTTTAAAGCGCCTGTCCTATATCTAGAAGAGATCACAGGGAATAAGGTTTTAAAGCGCCTGTCCTATATCTAGAAGAGATCACAGGGAATAAGGTTTTAAAGCGCCTGTCTTATATCTAGAAGAGATCACAGGGAATAAGGTTTTAAAGCGCCTGTCCTATATCTAGAAGAGATCACAGGGAATAAGGTTTAAAAGCGCCTGTCCTATATCTAGAAGAGATCACAGGGAATAAGGTTTTAAAGCGCCTGTCCTATATCTAGAAGAGATCACAGGGAATAAGGTTTTAAAGCGCCTGTCCTATATCTAGAAGAGATCACAGGGAATAAGGTTTTAAAGCGCCTGTCCTATATCTAGAAGAGATCACAAGGAATAAGGTTTTAAAGTGTCTGTCCTATATCTGGGAGAAATAAGAAAGCTCAGAAAGAAAGTTTTTGGGACACATGTTTACCCCCTTTTTTTGTTGGCACAAAATGACCTCCATACCTCCAGCACGCACCCCTGAGGCCCATGCAAAAACAGATATCTAAACTGACTCATTTTGATGGGGATTTTTGTATTATGTTAATCATACAGCTTGCAAACCTCTCATTAGTAGTTCGCACACACTCTCATCGTGACCAACCTACAATCACTATCTCTCAATGAGTGTACATGAGGTTGTTTGTTGAGTATTCAGTGTGAAAAGCATTTCAATTATAGTGTTTGAGGGTGAGAAGTGCACTCCAAAAAGAGAGCAGAGGAGTAAAAGCTGATTTGATCATCACTAATGAGATGAGACTCGTTGAAAACTAGAACAGAGTTTGAAAAAACAATAAAAAAAGGGTGTTCAGAGTTAGGCATTTCACTGCCTTTAGCCACATCTCTGACTGACTCTGTGTTCAGTCATGCACAGACATCATGGTGCGGTGGAGGAAACTGGAGGTTAATGCTGAATACCTGTGCGGCTCACATCCACTGAACCTCGACAATAAACTCACATTTCCTCGTGTTAGAGCCACCTTTGCAGAACAGGCTTACAGGTACCATAGCTAATTTATCTATCTCTAAACCAGGGGTGTCAAACTTATTCCAAGGAGGGCGTAGTGTCTGCAGGTTTTTTGATTTTCCTTTCAATTAAGCCCTAGACATCCAGGTGTGGGGAGTTCCGTACTAATTAGTGACCTTAATTCATCAACCAAGTACATGGGCGAGTGAAACCCCGCAGACACTCGGCCCTCCGTAGAATGAGTTCAACACCTGTGCTTTAAACCACAGAAATCCCACGTAAAAAACAACAACAATACTTACATCCCAAGGTAATGCTTTATTTGTTTTTTAGAGACATAATATATGTACTAAAAGCTAGATTCTCTACTTAACATGTTGCTACATAATAGTACTTTTTTTCTATTTTTTATTGAATTAATAAACATATAACACACCTGCAGTGAAGCCGCTCAACATTTACATGACATTTTTGTCATTTAGCAGATATTCCCATCCAGAGTGACCCACAGGAGCAACCAGGGTCAAGCGCCCCGCTCAAGGGCACATCGACAAATCAAATAAATACAAAATTGTCAAATGGCAAAATACAACCGGTGTAGACTTTATTGTGTAATGCTTGCTTACGATGCAGTGTTTAAAAATATAAACAAAATAGTACCACAAGTGGAATCAAAGTAAATACACAAGAATAGATCTATATACAGGGAGTACCACATCAATGTGCAGAGGTACGAGGTATTTGAGGTAGATATGTACATGGAGACAGGGTAAAGTGAGGCATCAGGATAACCTCTCACTCATCTCCAGTTACACATTCCAACCCTCACCTATCTCTGCTGGCCACCCTCTTTGGATTTCTATGCGCCATATATCTTTTAACTATGTTGTGATGTTTAACATACAATTTAAATCTATCTTATCGAATAGAGTCCACCGATTGTGAGTTGAAGATAAATACTTTTGCTAAGAGTAATAATATATTAGCGATTGACTGACCAGATCTCTCCAGATCTCCCAACAATGCTATTTCTAGAGTCAATTTTAGATTAATGGTATGCTTTTTCAGCCACTCCTGAACCTGAGACCAGAAGCAGGCTACCCGAGGGCAATACCAATAGTACTATCTTAGAAAATGATGATATATTGTGTGTGTCCCGAATGGCCCATAGGGCTTTGGTCAAAATTAGTGCACTAAATAGGGAATAGAGTTGGGATGAAATCATTAACTCATTCCAAAGTATTCTTCTCAAGGAGTGTCAGTGGCCTCAGAACCCATCAGAAGTGTTTAATCAGTATTGATAAAAGACAGATCCTTGGCAGGAACTACAGGCAATAGAGTGAGACAGGCCACCCTCTCCTCTCCTCTCCTCTCCTCTCCTCTCCTCTCCTCTCCTCTCCTCTCCTCTCCTCTCCTCTGTTTCCTTCCCCTCCCCTCTACTGTGTCCCATTTCACATTTTGCTGAAATAAGTCCAGATGATGGAAGTGGAGAATGAATACGGCTGAAGATGATGCATCACCTTCACAATCAACAACTAGAAATAGAGTATGGATAAGGCGCTGGACTGAACTCCAAGACTTAAGTTCAATACGATGCACTGTATGTCTTTTGGATGTATTAAAAAATTCAGACCATGCTGCATTCAGCAGAAATAATAGTCTAATGAGGCCAATAACATGCTTGTTTGTGAACTGGAACTATGGCATGGAACACTAACAGTCATCCTCAATCCAAACTAAACACCAGTGTTCTGTTCTTGTGTTCCATTCTGCACAACTTGGTTCCACAGTATATTGACCCATGGGGCCTATAGTCTTTCAGCTCTCCAGACAGATTGAAGAGCAGAACTGTAGCAGCACACCCAACCTAATGTGCTAACTCCATGTAGTGACATTGTAGGGGTGCTTCAGTCCCTGTTTTAATTAGCTTGTTCCTCTGGCAGGGAATTAATTGGCCAGATTGAGAGAGAGGGAGAGACAGATTGGGCTTGTGGCCAGCTAGCACAATGTAGTTGACTATGGCTGCTTCCTAAATGGCACCCTATTACCTATATAGTGCCTCATAGGCTCTGGTCAAAAGTAGAGCACTATATAGGGAATAGGATGCCATTTGGGACATATCCTATAACATTTACACCAACTGCCACAGGAAGTAGAGCAGATAGAAGCTTCTGTAGAGTTAAACACGTGCAGCACCAACCTCCACAGGGAAAGACGTGTCCCCAATAATAAACTAAACGTACTAGAGCTTGTTTTTCGTGTTTCATATTGGCCCCGAAAGATAATGTGCCCATCTACTGGTGGATCTACAATAATACAAAATGCCAGAAGTTAATTCCTAATGAAATACGCCTGAATATGGAACCAAACTCGATGGAGGGACTTTGTGAATAACCTAAGTGAATCAAGAATATGAACAAATAACTTTGGTCCAGTCTAGGTCTGACCTAAGTGATTCAAGAATATGGATAAATAACTTTGGTCCCATCTAGGGCTATAGAAGACAAATTGTGTGTTTATCTTTTGAAGAAGAAAGAACTGAATGACTTGTATCTTCCTTCGCAGCATGTGAGACCAGGATGTGAGTGAGCATTACATAATGTAATGTACTACAGGACCTGCAAACTGCCTTGTAGCTTGATCTGATCTGTGATTAACTGCTATTACCCAAAAGAAAGTCCTGGCTTGCCAGAGCAACACTATCCAATCATTGAGTTATTGTGATGGTATGATAGGTGCAGCCCTCATAGTAGTGGAACATGCTGTGTTGAAGAGGCGCTATGTTATGCAGCAGTCACAGGCGGGTATTGAATGAACATGTGCTCACAGCCAAAGGTTATTATATACGTAAAACTAAAACTGAAATAAAACAAAATGGGGGTTTCAAACTTTTTTTCTAATGGGGTTTTCAAGCTTCTAAATCTGGTGGGTCACATTGAGGTTGACTTTCATTTAACGGTACACTCGGTGAGATGACGTTGTCCTGAGCAGCACTGCTGCTGATCCAGTTAAACAATGCAGCAAGACAATAGCTGATTACGCCAGTAAGAAAAACAATGTATCAATTGGATAACTAATGCTCATCTAGCCAGACAAACTATCCCCATCTCTAAAATGACCTGACAACAACCAACCCTCTCATTTGTGCTTTACATTATAAGCATAGCACCCGGGTTGACTGCAGCCAAGATCAATGTAATCAGTGAACAATGATCAAAGGGAGGACGCTGTGACAATGTAGCCGTTAAAAACTCTTTATCCTGAATCTGTCAGTCTGCCAGTCTTGGGGAGTCTCTTTACAATAACACACAGACACAGAGTTGAGACAAGCTGACGGCATAGCTGCAAGGCTGTCACTCCCCTGACTGGGTTCAAACACGTTTATTACTAGAGCAAAGGCACCACTAGGAACAGTCACTGACTCCAACACTTTACCGTGTGACCATGCTAATGCAGATTTCATCTAGAATCCTTCAGGCAACTTCACTTATGCTAATAGCTCCCAAGACTGTTGTGAACACAAGCAAGTAATTAATGGGTAATCTAATGCTGCTTGAAAAACATCAACTAAGATGCTCTATAACCCAGAAACGAGACTAAGGATTTGTCCCAAATGTAGTGCACTATAAACAGAATACGGTGCCATTAGGGACGGACCCTTAGATGTTTTTTATCCTGTCCTCTCCTGTCCTCACCTATTCTGTCCTCTCCTGTCTTCTCCTTTTCTGTCCTCTCCTGTCCTCTAATATTCTCTCCTCTCGTGTCCTCTCCTTTTCTGTCCTCTCCTGTCCTCTCCTATTCTTTCCTCTCCTGTCCTCTAACATTCTCTCCTCTCCTGTCCTCTCCTCTCCTATTTTGTCCTCTCCTATCCTCACTTATTCTGTCCTCTCCTCTCCTATTCTGTCCTCTCCTCCTCTGTGACGGGCCTGGACATGAAGAAAACAGAAAGATAAACCTGTAAAATGGACGTGTTCTATGCATTCACTTCTCCAACTACAGCTCTAAGGCCTACATTTTACATAAGCCTGGAGCGTCCACAGGGCTATGGTGTGTGGGTGGATAGTGTACTTTCTCCACAATAGGCATAAAAGTGACTGATTTATCGCCACCCAGCCCTGGTCCAGGGGATAGGCATACTGTAAGTCTATCCATCAAGACATACTAAGCACTCCTGTTTTAAAAAGTCCTCCTATGATAATTACATTCCCTCTGTGTTTTCTCCCCCATGGCTGATACCAAAATCCTTCTGCAGGGTTGGAGAAAAACACAATTAGCAGACCGGGGTTCAAATACTATTTCACATCATTTCAAATACTATATGCTAGCTGTGCTTGTTTGAGCTTGCCTGGTGCAACGGAACCAATAAAAAAGTCCTAAAACGTGTCACTCCAAACCCCGCCCACCTGACACTCCAGGCAGGCTGAAGCCAAACGGTCATTGTTTTTGAAAGATTTCAAGTACTATTTGAACCCAGGTGTGCCAATGAGGTGCTCTTTCAACAGTCAAGCCTCATAACACGAAACAGTCAATGCACACTCCATATCAGGTGTGGAACCGAACGTTCAGTACAGTAAAGGGGAAAATGCCATTACTTTCCAACAACATTTGTCACGTTTCTTTCCCTTCTTCCTAGAGGTGTCATAATTCACTCAAGCTACACTTTTTAAAGTGTTTTTTCTAAGTGTCGCTAATGTACTTTACAGTCATCCATTTTACTTTATGTGTTGTAACTACGTCGTGTCAATGTGTGTGTGTTTTTTCAGTGTTGAGATATGCCTGTGTACTTACTGATAATCACCAGAGACGCAGACAGACAGATGCTGCTGCTACACTTCTGGACCCCTTCACACATAACAGATGACTATCTTCTCTGAGTTAGTCAGCACTCAGCAGCAACATCAATACACACACATGTTGTAAATACAGCTTGTTTTAACAGTACTAAATTAGGCTTTGTCGAAAAATATAATATGTGAAATATGACTGACAGTCAGAGTTGCAGCATGTACTCCATTAAATCATAATGGGGGTCCTAAATGGCACCCTTTTCTTTGTATATAGTGCACTACTTTTATCCAAAGCCCTATGGGCCCTTGTCAAAAAGAGTGCACTATAGTTGGTAACAGGGTGCCATTTGGGAAGCATACATATTATTCTACTGCTAAGGAGGAGCCACTTGGGTTGTGCAGTAAAATGGAGTGAGTAATTAGGCTCGTAGCTAGAAAAGTGATTATTATTATTTATTTTAGAAGACCCGGTCTCCTGGCTGTGCTATTCCCATAGACATATGGCTATTCCACTCTGTACGGGTGTACTAGCACACAGCTAATGGGGAACGGAGAGGGCATGTGTTGAGGAGGTTTGGGGATCTCTGGGAGTGAACGCAGGTAGTAATACAATTATAGACTACACTCAATTATAGACTACACTAAAATACAAACACCTAAGAATACACATACATGCACATTGAACACACACACACATGCACACACACAAGCTTCTACCCTGCCAATAAGCTTGTGGGTGACTGTCAATCAATGGGTGATGGTCTACCAATCTACCCTTGGTATAGTACTGTAGCCCTCTTCCCCTTACATCTGGTTTCTTTGTAGTCAGGGGACAGAGAGGTAACCAAGTCTCTGTTGAACCAACGCCCTGCTTCTATCTGTAGCCTTGATCACTGCTTAGCTTTGAGCTTATGAAGATGCCGATGGAAAACCCCTTCAGAAGGTCAGACTAACTCTCCCTCCCAGTCATGTTTACAAAGTAAGTATTTTGGTGAGCCTGAGTTAACTTATAAAATATTGAGGTTCCTGCCCTCCACCCAGCGGTGGCATAGCTTGGCTTGGAGTGTTCAGATACTGTATAGAATACTCAGAGTTGAACAGCTGAGAGCAGGGGAGGGGAGGGTAGAGAGGAGGGGAGGGGAGGGTAGAGAGGAGGGGAGGGGAGGGTAGAGAGGAGGGGAGGGGAGGGTAGAGAGGAGGGGAGGGGAAGGTAGAAGAGGGGAGAAGAAAAGAGAACAGAGCTGAAAGAAGAGGGTTACTTCAGTTCTGACCCACATTTGTCACTGGGTCAGCCTCTCTGACTGGCCTACCCAAGGGATACCACTGGGGAGTGAAATGGAAGAGCTCAGAATGTCCCAGAAGAGCTGGGAGTTGGAAGGTGTCAACAAGACAAGATTATCCTAATATCTCCTCCCTGTAACCGACTCTCCTAATATATCTTCCTCTCTGACCGATTCTTATAATATCTCCTCCCCTCTAACTGATTGTCGTAATAACTTTTCCCCTCTCACTGAATCTCCTAATCTCTACTCCCCCTTACCGATTATCGTAATATCTCCTCCCCTCTGACCGATTATCGAAACATCTCCTCCCCTCTGACCGATTATCCCATTACCAACTTCCTCACTCTCCCACTACCTCACTCTCCAACTACTACCTCACTCTCCAACTACTACCTCACTCTCCAACTACTACCTCACGCTCCAACTACCTCACGCTCCAACTACCTCACTGTCCAACTACCTCATGCTTCCAACTACCGCAGGCTCCAACTACCTCACGCTCCAACTACCTCACGCTCCAACTACCTCACGCTCCAACTACCTCAGGCCTCCAACTACCTCAGGCCTCCAACTACCTCAGGCCTCCAACTACCTCAGGCTCCAACTACCGCGGGTCTCCAACTAGCCCTCTCTCTCCAACTACCTCATGCTTCCAACTACCTCATGCTTCCAACTACCTCATGCTTCCAACTACCTCACTCTCCAACTACCTGACTCTCCCAACTACCTCATGCTTCCAATTACCTCAGGCTCCAGCTACCTCAGGCTCCAACTATCTCAGGCTCCAACTACCTCACGCTCCAACTACCTCAGGCCTCCAACTACCTCAGGCCTCCAACTACCTCAGGCCTCCACTACCTCAGGCTTTAACTACTTCAGGCTCCAACTACCTCAGGCTCCAACTACCTCAGGTCTCCAACTAGCCCTCTCTCTCTCCAACTACCTCATGCTTCCAACTACCTCACTCTCCAACTACCTCACTCTCCCAGCTACCTCATGCTTCCAACTACCTCACTCTCCAACTACCTCACTCTCCAACTACCTCAGGCTCCAACTACCTCAGGTTCCAACTACCTCACTCTCCAACTACCTCATGCTTCCAACTACCTCACTCTCCAACTATCTCAGGCCTCAACTACCTCACTCTCCAACTACCTCAGCCTCAAACTAAGGTTTATGGACTGCAATAAGGAAACATTTCTATTGTTCTTCTATATTGCTACTTTTCTTTCCACTACACCTCTCCTGACTGTAGCCATTATAAACTAAAGCCTGAATAAAAACGATTGAAAACAGATAGCATGAACCTGCTATTCTTATCATTACTTTGATGATTTGATGTTGCTGTTGGCTCAGATGACATGCATTGCCAATGCTGTAATCATTGCTAACAGTGGACAACAACAACAAAAACAACAGCCCTGTTTTTGTTGAACACATGTAGATTGATTCAGATTGACAGATTATTCAGAGCACTGCTCCACAGGTCTGTTATATTGTTACAACGGTTCTTTTTAGAAACTACATCAACTGCCGCAACTGTCGTACTGTAAGGTAGCACTGGACAGCTGTTGGGTGCATGGTAGCCAACGGCTGAATGGTAGCCAACGTCTGAATGGTAGCCAACGGCAGAATGGTAACCAACGGCTGAATGGTAGCCATCGGCTGAATGGTAACCAACGGCTGAATGGTAACCAACGGCTGATTGGTAACCAACGGCTGAATGGTAGCCAACGGCTGAATGGTAGCCAACGGCTGAATGGTAACCAACGGCTGAATGGTAGCCAACGGCTGAATGGTAGCCAACGGCTGAATGGTAACCAACGGCTGAATGGTAACCAACGGCTGAATGGTAGCCAACGTCTGAATGGTAACCAACGTCTGAATGGTAGCCAACGGCTGAATGGTAGCCAACGGCTGAATGGTAGCCAACGGCTGAATGGTAGCCAACGGCTGAATGGTAACCAACGGCTAAATGGTAGCCAACGGCTGGATGGTAGCCAACGTCTGAATGGTAACCAACGGCTGAATGGTAGCCAACGGCTGAATGGTAGCCAACGGCTGAATGGTAGCCAACGGCTGAATGGTAACCAACGGCTGAATGGTAGCCAACGGCTGAATGGTAACCAACGGCTGAATGGTAGCCAACGGCTGAATGGTAACCAACGGCTGAATGGTAGCCAACGGCTGAATGGTAGCCAACGGCTGAATGGTAACCAACGGCAGAATGGTAACCAACGGCTGAATGGTAGCCAACGTCTGAATGGTAGCCAACGTCTGAATGGTAGCCAACGTCTGAATGGTAACCAACGGCTGAATGGTAGCCAACGGCTGAATGGTAGCACACCTGTGCTATTTCCTTGTAAGCGTCCAAAATGGCACCCTGTACCCTTCAGTGAACTATTTTTGACCAGAGCCCTATGGGCCCTGTCCCTGGTCAGGGCCCTGTCCCTGGTCAGGGCCCTGTCCCTGGTCCCTATGGGCCCTGTCCCTGGTCCTTTTGGGCCCTGTCCCTGGTCAGGGCCCTGTCCCTGGTCCCTATGGGCCCTGTCCCTGGTCAGGGCCCTGTCCCTGGTCCCTATGGGCACTGTCCCTGGTCAGGGCCCTGTCCCTGGTCCCTATGGGCCCTGTCCCTGGTCAAAAATAATGCACTTAATAGGGAATAGGGTGCCGTTTGAGATGCGTAACCTGTCGAATGTCACAGCTGTGATTTGACCTGACATACATGAGGCGAAATTTAAAATAATATTGCATATTGAGAAATAAAAGCAGGTGTTGTTGTGAATGATGACTGTATGAATGTTAAACAACTGCAGCCTAATCTGGAGCAGCAAGGTTGACTATTCTAGTTATTACAGCAAAGTAGGACTAAGGCTAAAAGAGGCTGAGAGAACATTTGGGCAACCTATCAAGAGAACCACCATGACAGATTTTTGGTCCAGTACCAACTCATCTACGTTGATGACAGGGCTGTGTGATGAATGCGTCCATTTTGAGGGTGCCAGGCTTTTGAAGAATTTGGCCTTGAGCTAATACAGAATGGCCTGGGTCAGAACCAAAGTTAGATGAACTGCCGTTTTCTGTCAATTTCCTACTTAAATACTGCTCTCTGGATTAATAAATCTAGATTCATAACTGCCAGAGCCAGACTCAAGTTCACACAGTAAATATATTTTTTTTAAATACGACCAGCGCTACCCGCCGCTACCTTTGTATAACCTTGACTTCATAAGATCTCATTCATGGCTCGACTTCCCCAACACACATTTCATAAATGACAGTAAAGAAGAAATATGAGGGTGATTTATCCTCTGCTCGCTATCTGCTTTCCCCTTCCCTCATTCAGCCTCCGTGAGACGCCACCCGTCTCATGAATCATGATGGACAGTGGGCTTTGCAGGGAAATACCTACGCCACACAGACAGTTGCACCAAATTGATTTTATTCACTGGTTTATGTTCTTCACAAAACAAACAACCAGCTCATTGAAAAGTAATACATTCCGAAGAGGCAGGGAGCTGTGTGCTGCATATGAAGCACTGAAGCACCCGGTCAATCGGTTTACTGGCCAAATATACATCATTTCCAACCCAGGCACATTTTTTTTACTTGATTATTAATCTTATTGTCTGTGGGAATAGTGGAGGAGGGAGGTCATTCTCTGACTCTGAAGTCTAAGGTTCCAAATTGAACACTACTCCATATTGTTGCCCAGAGCCCTACACTCTTAGAGAAAAAGGTGCTATCTGGAATCTAAAAGGGTTCTTTGGCTGTCCCCATAGGAGAACATTTTGAAGAACTATTTTGGTTGCAGGTAGAACCTTTTTGGGTTCCATGAAGAACCCTTTCCACAGAGGGTTCTACATGGAACCAAAACGTTTGTTGTTGTTTTTTACCCTTTTTTCTAAGAGTGTATGGGCAAAAGTTATGCATTATATAGGGGATAGAGTAGCATTTGGGATGTGGACAAAGTCTAATTTAGAGGCATAAAAAGTTTCCCTACAGCCTCAATCACCAGCCAAACTGTCTGCTTGTTCCTAAACACCTTTGGGACACATACAGCTGACTCACAGCCAAAGAGGTCATCTCTTTCCACTGTTCTCTCCTGCCCCAGCTAGTCAACTTTATTTGATTCTGTATAGTCTTACTAAATAACCTACCTAAATCACACAGTAATGACTTATAGGAGAATACTGCATATTGTCAGTGTGAGTGTAGTCTCTACCCACAGCTGCTGTGTCTCTTTGGGCCCTGGTCATAAGTAGTGCACTACATAAGGAATAGGGCTCTGGTCAAAAGTAGTGCACTACATAAGGAATAGGGCTCCTGTCTAAAGTAGTGTACTACATAAGGAATAGGGCTCTGGTCAAAAGTAGTGCACTACACAAGGATTAGGGCTCTGGTCAAAAGTAGTGCACTACATAAGGAATAGGGTGTCATTTGGGACGCATCCTTAAGGCGCCATCATTCTAGCAAGACTAGTGTGAGTGTGACTCACTATCTGTGTACACACCCAGGGTAGGGGACTGAGGTGTCATGGTGTTATCTGCCATTAGGCCATGATTAGAAGGAGTGCTCCACTGACTCCAGATCAGCTGTGAGAGAAGATACAAGCCCTGAGAGGACTGGTAATATGCCTAGTACAGAGAGAGCGAGAGAGAGAGAGAGAGAGAGACTCAGTTCTTTGGGGCATGGACTACAATTTGTCAAAAGCATTCCACAGGGATGCTGGCCCATGTTGACTTTAATGCTTCCCACAGTTGTGTCAAGTTGGCTGAATGTCCTATGGATTGTGAACCATACTTGATTCACACGGGAAACTGTTGAGCATGAAAAACCCAGCAGTGTTGCAGTTATAGACACTAACTGGTGCGCCTGGCACCTACTACCATACCCCATTCAAAGGCACTCAAATATTTCGTCTTTCCCATTCACCCTCTAAATGGAACACATACACAATCCATGTCTCAATTGTATCAAGGCTTAAAAATCCTTCTTCAACCTGTCTCCTCCCCTTCATCTACACTGATTGAAGTAGAATTGCGCCGGAGGGGATGGCTGACGTTTTACGTGCTCCTAATCAACTGCTATTTTGTTCGTTTTTTGGGGGGTTTTGTAACTTATTTTTTTACTTAATTTATACGTTATGTTGCTGACCGAAAATAACTTCTGGACATCAGAACAGCGATTACTCACCTCAAACTGGAAGAAGCTTTTTCCTTTAACGAGTCCGATGCAAAGGATACTGTATACTGCTTTCCCGGGAACGGGCCCAAATCCCCGTCATTTGCGTGAAGAAAAGACAAAGAAAAAGGGGGCGGAAGTCGGGCTGCCTTCTGAGAATTCGTAGGCGAGCGAGTAATCCCCCACTGCCATCCATTCTATTGGCCAACGAGCAACCATTGGAAAATAAAATCGATGACTACAATCAAGATTATCCTACCAACGGGACATACATTTTTTTATTATCTTATGTTTCACCGAGTCGTGGCTGAACGACTCGGATAATGGAAATGGAAAATCCCGTCAGCTTTATATTATCCGAGTCGTCACAACTCGGTGCCACGACTCGGTGAAACATAAGATAATTCAATTAACCTCTCCCTGATCGAGTCTGTAATACCTACATGTTTCAAGCAAACCACCATAGTGAGCAAGACAAAGGAGCTGATCGTGGACTATGGGAAAAGGTGGGCCGAACAGGCCCCCATTAACATCGACGGGGCTGTAGTGGAGCGGGTTGAGAGCTTCAAGTTCCTTGGTGTCCACATCATCAACAAACTATCATGGTCCAAACACACCAAGATAGTAGTGATGAGGGCACAACAACACCATTTCCCCCTCAGGAGACTGAAAAGATTTGGCATGGGTCCCCCTGCACAGCATCTGCACAGTAAGGCGCTACAGAGGGTAGTGTGTTCGGCCCAGTACCTCACTCGGGCCAAGCGTCCTGCCATCCAGGACCTATATACTAGGAGGAAAGCCCAAACATTTTTCAGAGACTCCAGTCACCCAAGTCATAGACTGTTTTCTCTGCTACTGCAAGGCAAGCGGTACCGGAGTGCCAAGTTTAGGACCAAAAGGCTCCTTAACAGCTTCTACCCCCAAGCCATAAGACTGCTGCTGAACAATTAATCAAATGGCCACCGGACTATTTACATTGACCCCCCCCCCCATTTGTTTTGTCACTGCTGCTACTCACTGTTTATTATCTGTGCATAGTCACTTCACCCCTACCTACATGTACAAATGACCTTGACTAACCTGTAGCCCGGCACCTTAACTCGGGTATATCGTATCGGTACCCCCTGTATATAGCCTCGTTATTGTTATTATTATGTGTTACTTTTTATTATTTTTTACTTTAGTTTCTTTGGTAAATATTTTCTTAACTCTTTCTTGAACTGCGCTGTTGGATAAGGGATTGGAAGTAAGCATTTCACGGTAAGGTCTGCACGTTGTATTCGGCGCATGTGATAAATAAAGTTTGATTTGATTTGATTTAACAAGTGACATCAATAAGGGATCATATCTTTCACCTGGATTCACCTGGTCAGTCTATGTCATGGAAAGACATATACACTGGGTCATATTCAAATACCCAACTGAATTTGTGCATCAACCTAATTCAATTTTCATGCCGCATGAAAAAGAAGCAATGCACGTAGCTGTGTGTTGACTGTAAAGGACTCTGTGTATACACATAAAAAACAAGTTAAAATGAGTCACTAGGAGCGATCTATAAACAGTCGACTGTAGGTCTCCAGCTGAGAACTACTAAGGTTCTTCACCCGGCTACAGTACTACGGTGGCTGCCTCTCTCTCTCGTCTTGAGAGTTGGACCAAAGCGCTGCGTAGCTCTGATTAAGGCTGATGCTCTCACAGACCCTCAACCGATAAGAGGATAGCCTTGGAATAATTCAGGGATACTCTAATCTTTATACAATACACAGTATACTGTACAGTACCCCACCCCCCACCCCCTCCCCATAAGGAGCATAGCCAGGGAAACCTTCAACTGATAGTGGCGGTCAAGGTAAGATGCTCTCATGAGATAGCCTCAGAATATTTTATAGATAGGCATCTACGCATGTTAGATTATAATTTGAGCCAGTTTCCTACAGCAGGAAAATAGTCCTGCATTACTAGGAAATGTGAATTATCATGTGGATTATAATTAATTGACATTTTGGTAGGGGTTGATACATTTTACGTAGGGGAAAATCAAGTCTTAAATGTCAAAGTTCTCCTGCAACAGGGTGATCAAATTAAGATCCTACATCTGTATTTTTTCATCCAACCATGAGCAACATAAACAAGGAGACCTTAACCTGATTGTGGAGGGTGAGGGCGAGGGCAGACACTCATGAAATAGCCTCAGAATTTATTAGGGATACGCATACTTACACAACACGCAGGACAGCACAGTCTCACACACCACATAACTAGGTAGACCATAACCTGACATTGGAGGTCGAGGGCACACCCTCATCGAAAGTACAATATGCGATCCCTACGACAAATTAACCCACAATCTTGGCATTACCGGCACCATACTCTTACCAACGGAGTCACACCGGACCTTAACCTGACATTGGAGGGCAGGCAGACCCTCTCATGAAAAGTACTAAACTGACTACTCAGACAAGCAGTTAGTGTATGATGAGTCAGCAAGTTGTTTGATTATACATGCTGCTAACTGGCCAACAAATCAAATATACAGATGGACTGAAGCAGCTTGGTCATACTGTCTTTGTAACGATCTTCGTTGGGAGAAAGAGAGGAGGACTAATGCGCAGCGTGGTAAGTGTTCATGATGAATATTTAATGGATCAAATTGAACACTGAAATACAAAACAATAAAGTGAATGAACGAAAACCGAAACAGTTCCGTGTGGAACATAGAGACACAGAAAAAAACCACCCACAAAACACAATAGAAATCAGGCTCCCTAAATATGGTTCCCAATCAGAGACAACGACTAACACCTGCCTCTGATTGCGAACCATATCAGGCCAAACGAAAAACCCAACATAGAAAAACAAACATAGATAACCCACCCAACTCACGCCCTGACCATACTAAAACAAAGACATAACAAAAGAACTAAGGTCAGAACGTGACAGTCTTGGAATACAGTGAACAGCACCAGCCAAGCATGATGTGAAAGGAGGAAACATATACTGCCGTGTTAGAATAGAAAAATGCAGTTATGTAATTGAGGTTTGACTTCTTAATAGGCTTAAATCAAAGTATGGAAAGATTATCAATTTCTATTGCAATCACATCAAGTAAAAACAAAAATGTTTGCATCTCTGGGCGAAAAACAACGAAGTCAGCTAGGCAGCATCTGCAGATTTTAAAATATATATCCTTTGGTTTGCTGTCATTATACCCTGATGAAGACAGCTTGGCTGTCAAAACGTTGGACATTAAATGTTTGCATCTAAGCTCCTAGAGTGTGCGGCTCTCCTTTGTTTGTGTGTGTGTGTGTGTGTGTGTGTGTGTGTGTGTGTGTGTGTGTGTGTGTGTGTGTGTGTGTGTGTGTGTGTGTGTGTGTGTGTGTGTGTGTGTGTGTGTGTGTGTGTGTGTGTGTGTGTGTGTGTGTGTGTGTGTGTTTGTCTGTGTGTGTCTGTCTCTGTGTCTGTGTCTGTGTCTGTGTCTGTGTCTGTGTGTGTGTGTGTGTGTCTGTGTGTCTGTGTGTCTGTGTGTGGGTGCGTGCATGTGTGTGTGTGTGTCTATATAGAGAGAATCAGGCAGGGTCTGTGACACTGTGGCTCTAACCGTATCCCCGAATGGCACCCTGTTCCCTATATAGTGCATTACTCTTAACCGGAGTCCTATGAGCCCTGGTCAAAAGTAGTGCACACTATATAGGGAATAGGGTGCCTTTTGGGATGCAAAGGACTCTGACTCAGGGATGCATTCAGAGTGGCAAACAGCCAGGGGCGGACTGGCCATCTGGCAATTCGGGCATCAATAAAAAAATGGGCCGATGTTATAAATGGAAGGGCTGATTTCTGGTCCCAGTCCACCCCTGCAAGCAGTAAAGCAGTGGAGGAGTGGAGGTCCAGGGGCTTGCAAAATGTACAGCCATCTGCTCCAATTACAATACATATGTATCTAATTACCAACCACCATACCCTTCTCTCTCTCAATGCTTATCTGTAGCTCTCTCTACCTCCTCTCTCTCTCTCTCTCTCTCTCTCTCTCTCTCTCTCTCTCTCTCTCTCTCTCTCTCTCTCTCTCTCTCTCTCTACCTCTATGTCTCTCTCTCTTGCTCTCTCTCTCTCACTGCTTATCTGTAGCTCTCTACCTCTATATCGCTCTCTTTCCACTTTTATGTCTCTCTCTCGCTCTCTCTCTCTCTCTCTCTCTCTCTCTCTTTCTACCTCTGTCTCTTTTTCTCTCTCTACCTCTGTATCTTTCTTTCTTTCTCTCTCTCTCTCTCTCTCTCTCATTCTACCTCTGTATCTTTCTCTCTCTCTCATCTCTCTCTCTCTACCTCTGTCTCTCTCTCTCTATGTCTCTCTCTCGCTCTACCTCTATATCTCACTCTCTCTCTCAATTCAAATCAATTTCAATTCAATTTAAGGGCTTTTTTGACACGAGAAACATATGTTAACATTGCAAAACCAAGTGAAGTAGATAATAAACAAAAGTGAAATAAACAATCAAAATTAACAGTAAACATTACACTCACAAATGTTCCAAAAGAATAAAGATATTTCAAATGTCATATTATGTGCAAATACTACAAAATATGGGTTGTATTTACAATGGTGTTTGCTCTCACTGGTTTCCCTTTTCTTTTGGCAACAGGTCACAAATCTTGTTGCTGTGATGTCACACTGTTGTATTTCACCCAGTAGATATGGGAGTTTACAAACATTTGGTTTATTTTCAAATTCTTTGTGGATCTGTGTAATCTGGGGGAATATATGTCTCTAATATGGTCATAGATTTGGCAGGAGATTAGGAAGTGCAGCTCAGTTTCCACTTATTTTTGTGCACAGTGCGCACAAAGCCTGTCATCTCAGGAGAGCCAGGTCTGCCTATGGCAGCCTTTCTCAATAGCAAGGCTATGCTCACTGAGTCTGTACATAGTCAAAGCTTTTCTTAAGTTTGGGTCAGTGACAGTGGTCAGGTATTCTGCCACTGTGTACTCTCTGTTTAGGGCCAAGTAGCATTCTAGTTTGCACAGGTTTTTTGTTAATTCTTCCCAATGTGTCAAGTAATTATCTTTTTGTTTTCTTGTGATTTGGTTGGGTCTAATTGTGTTGCTGTCCTGGGGCTCTGTGGGGTCTGTTTGTGTTTGTGAACAGAGCCCCAGTACCAGCATGCTTAGGGGACTCTTCTCCAGGTTAATTTCTCTGTAGGGTATGGCTTATTTATGGAAGGTTTGGGAATCGCTTCCTTTTAGGTGGTTGTAGAATTTAACCGCTCTTTTCTGGATTTTGATAATTAGCAGGTATCTGCTCTGCATGCATTATTTGGTGTTTCACATTGTACATGTTGGATATCTTTGTAGAATTCTGCATGCAGAGTCTCAATTTGGTGTTTGTCCCATTTTGTGAATTCTTGGTTGATAAGCGGACCCCAGACCTCACAACCATAAAGGGCAATGGGTTTTATAACTGATTAAAGTATTTTTAGCCAGATCCTAATTGGTATGTCGAATTATATGTTCCTTTTGATGGCATAGAAGGCCCTTCTTGCCTTGTCTCTCAGCTCGTTCACAGCTTTGTGGAATTTACCTGTGGCGCTAATGTTTAGGCCAAGGTATGTATCGTTTTTTGTGTGCTCTTGGGCAACGGTGTCTAGATGGAATTTGTATTTGTGGTCCTGGCAACTGGACCTTTTTTGGAACACCATTATTATTGTCTTACTGAGATTTATTGTCAGGGCCCTGGTCTGACAGAACCTGTGCAGAGGATCTAGGTGCTGCTGTAGGCCCTCCTTGGTTGTGGACAGAAGCACCAGATCATCAGCAAACAGTAGACATTTGACTTCCGATTCTAGTAGGGTGAGGCCAGGTGCTGAAGACTGTTCTAGTGCCCTCGCCAATCACGCCCTGACCTTAGAGAGCCTTTTTATGTCTCTATTTGGTTTGTTCAGGGTGGATTTGGGTGGGCATTCTATGTTCTTTATTTCTAGGTTTTGTGGTTCCATGTTTTGGCCGGGTATGGTTCTCAATCAAGGACAGCTGTCTATTGTTGTCTCTGATTGGGAATCATACTTAGGCAGCATGTTTTGCCACCTTAGGTTGTGGGATGTTGGTTTTTGTTAACTCTGTGTAGCCTTCAAGATGTGACGTTTGTTGTTCTTTTGTTGTTTTGTTTGGTGTTCGGTTTTAATAAAGAAGCATGAACACGTACCACGCTGCACCTTGGTCTCATCCTTCCGAAGAGCGTTACATTGCCTTTGGTTTGTGTGTTTGCCAGTTAGGGTGTGCAGGGTGAATACTTGGTCTGTCGTATGGTAATTTAGTAAAAAGCCAATTTGACATTTGCTCAGTACATTGTTTTCACTGTTAATGAGTCTGCTGTTAATGATAATGCAGAGGATTTTCCCATGGTTGCTGTTGAAGCATATCCCACGGTAGGTTTTTGATTCAAATTTGTCTCCACTTCTGTGGATTTGGGTGATCAGTCCTTGGTTCCAAATATTGGGGACGATCCCAGAGCTAAGGATGATGTTAAAGTGTTTAAGTTTAGCCAATTGGAATTTGTGGTCTGCATATTTTATAATTTCATTGAGGATACCATCAACACCACATGCATTTTTGGGTTGGAGGGTTTGTATTTTGTCCTGTAGTTCATTCAATGTAATTGGAGAATCCAGTGGGTTCTGGTATTCTTTAATAGATGATTCTAAGATTTGTATTTGATCATGTATATGTTTTTGCTGTTTGAACTTTGTTATAGGGCCAAAAGGATTGGAGAAGTGGTTTACCCATACAATTCTGTTTTGGATAGATAACTCTTGGTGTTGTTGTTTGTTTGGTGTTTTCCAATGTACCCAGAAGTAGTTAGAGTCTATGGATTCTTCAATTACATTGAGCTGATTTCTGACGTGCTGTTCCTTCTTTTTCCGTAGTGCATTTCTGTATTGTTTTAGTAATTCACCATAGTGAAGGCGTTCTGGGTCTTCAAGTTTTTGGTTGGATAGGTTTCATCATTTCTTTCTTAGGCTTTTGCATTCTTCATCAAACCATTTGTCATTGTTGTTAATTTTCTTCAGTTTTCTGTTTGAAATGTTTAGATTAGCTAGGGAAGCTGTGTCACGATCGTCTTGACTTTGAAGAGAGGACCAAAACGCAGCGTGGGAGAAATACATTCTCTTTTTATTAGAGACGTGCAAAGAACGAAACAAAACAACAAACTGACGACCGTGAAGCTATATAAACAAAATGGTGCTGACACTGACCACTACACACTGACATAGACAAAACACACAAAGACAACCCACCCCAACTCACGCCCTGACCAACTAAATAAATAAAAGAAAAAAGGAACAATAGGTCAGGAACGTGACAAGCTGAGCAGTCAAATATAATGTTTAGGTTTTCTACTGCCAAGTTTACACCTTCACTATTACAACGTTTTGTCCAGGAAGTTGTCTAAAAGGGATTACATTTGTTGTTGCCTAATTGTTTTTTGGTAGGTTTCCACACTACTTTCCTTCCATCTATAGCATTTCTTAATATTATTCAGTTCCTTTGGCTTTGATGCCTCATGATTGAGAATTGCTCTGTTCAAGGAGACTGTGATTTTGCTGTGATCTGATAAGGGTGTCATTGGGCTGACTGTGAACGCTCTGAGAGACTATGGGTTGAGGTCAGTGATAAAGTAGTCTACAGTACTACTGCCAAGAGATGAGCTATAGTAGGAGTCCACTCAAAGCCTACCATGGACTATGTACAGTCGTGGTCAAAAGCTTTGAGAATGAATTTTCACAAAGAATTTTCACAAAGTCTGCTGCCTCAGTTTAAATGATGTCAATTTGCATATACTCCAGAATGTTATGAAGAGTGATCAGATGAACTGCAATTAATTGCAAAGTCCCTCTTTGCCATGCAAATGAACTGAATCCCCCAAAAAACATTTCCACTGCATTTCAGCCCTGCCACAAAAGGACCAGCTGACATCATGTCAGTGATTCTCTCGTTAACACAGGTGTGAGTGTTGACGAGGATAAGGCTGGAGATCACTCTGTCATGCTGATTGAGTTTGAATAACAGACTGGAAGCTTCAAAAGGAGGGTGGTGCTTGAAATCATTGTTCTTCCTGGTTACCTGCAAGGAAACACGTGCTGTCATCATTGCTTCGCACAAAAAGGGCTTCACAGGCAAGGATATTGCTGCCAGTAAGATTGCACCTAAATCAACCATTTATAGGATCATCAAGAACTTCAAGGAGAGCAGTTCAATTGTTGTGAAGAAGGCTTCAGGGCGCCCATGAAAGTCCAGCAAGTGACAGGACCGTCTCCTAAAGTTGATTCAACTGCAGGATCGGGGCACCACCAGTACAGAGCTTGCTCAGGAATGGCAGCAGGCAGGTGTGAGTGCATCTGCATGCACAGTGATGCGAAGACTTTTTTTATTTTTTATTTTTTTATTTCACCTTTATTTAACCAGGTAGGCTAGTTGAGAACAAGTTCTCATTTGCAACTGCGACCTGGCCAAGATAAAGCATAGCAGTGTGAACAGACAACAACACAGAGTTACATATGGAGTAAACAATAAACAAGGATGGCCTGGTGTCAAGAAAGGCAGCAAAGAAGCCACTTCTCTCCAGGAAAAACATCAGGGACAGACTGATATTCTGCAAAAGGTACAGGGATTGGATTGCTGACGACTGGGGTAAAGTCATCTTCTCTGATGAATCCCCTTTCCGATTGTTTGGGGCATCCGGAAAAAAGCTTGTCCGGAGAAGACAAGGTGAGCGCTACCATCAGTCCTGTGCCATGCCAACAGTAAAGCATCCTGAGACCATTCATGTGTGGGGTTGCTTCTCAGCCAAGGGAGTGGGCTCACTCACAATTTTGCCTAAGAACACCGCCATGAATAAAGAATGGTACCAACACATCCTCCGAGAGCAACTTCTCCCAACCATCCAGGAACTGTTTGGTGACGAACAATGCATTTTCCAGCATGATGGAGCACCTTGCCATAAGGCAAAAGTGATAACTAAGTTGCTCGGGGAACAAAACATCGATATTTTGAGTCCATGGCCAGGAAACTCTCCAGACCTTAATCCCATTCGGAACTTGTGGTCAATCCTCAAGAGGCGGGTGGACAAACAAAACCCCACAAATTCTGACAAACTCCAAGCATTGATTATGCAAGAATGGGCTGCCATCAGTCAGGATGTGGCCCAGAACTTAATTGACAGCATGCCAGGGCGGATTGCAGAGGTCTTGAAAAATAAGGGTCAACACTGCAAATATTGACTCTTTGCATCAACTTCATGTAATTGTCAATAAAAGCCTTTGACACTTATGAAATGCTTGTAATTATACTTCAGTATTCCATAGTAACATCTGACAAAAATATCTAAAGACACTGAGGCAGCAGACTTTGTGAAAATTAACATTTGTGTCATTCTCAAAACTTTTGGCCACGACTGTACATACGCAGCATGTGACATAGCTGCAGGAATTGTTACCTGTTTGTGGCTTATATTGTCATGGTTAGGGGGGCATATAGGGGAGGGAATTCTGTCACCTCCAGGTAGATGTTTGTCCCCCTGTGTGCTGAGGGTGTCAGGTTCTTGTCCAGTTCTGGTATGTAGGTACCCACAGACTAGTACATGTCCCTGGGCCTGGAAATGATTGATTTCCCTCTCCAGGATGGGGAAGCTGTCTTCATTAAAGTATGGGGATTCTAGTGGGGGGATATAGGGAGCACACAGGATGACATTTTTCTCTGTTGAGATCATTTCCTTTTGAATTTCTATCCAAATGTAAAAACGTTCCTGCTTTGATCAATTTAATAGAGTGAGTTAGGTCTGCTGTATACCAAATTAACATACCCCCTAAGTCTATTCCCTGTTTCACACCTGGTAGTTTGGTGGATGGGACTACCAGCTCTATGTAACCTAGAGGGAAACCAGTGGGTCCATCTCCTCTATATCTCCCTCTCTCTACCTCTATATCTATGTTTCTCTTTCTCTCTCTCTCTCTCTCTCTCTCTCTCTCTCTCTCTCTCTCTCTCTCTACCTCCATGTCTCTCTCTTTCTCTCTCTCCACCTCTGTCTCCATCTCTATGTCTCTCTCTCTCTCCATCCATGTCTCTCGCTCTCTCTCTCTCCCTCTGTCTCTCTCTGTCACGTTCCTGACCTATTTCTGTTAGTTTGTTGTATGTGTTAGTTGGTCAGGACGTGAGGTTGGGTGGGCATTCTATGTTTTCTGTTTCTATGTTGGTTTATGGGTTGCCTGGTATGGCTCTTAATTAGAGGCAGGTGTTTGGCGTTCCTCTAATTAAGAGTCATATTTAGGTAGGTGTTTTCACAGTGTTCGTTGTGGGTGATTGTCTCCTGTGTTTGTGTATGTCGTTGCGCCACACGGGACTGTTTTCGGTTTTGTTTGTTCATAGTTCATTTGTGTAGCTTATTTTCTCTATTCGTGCGTTCTTCATGTTTTATGTAAGTTCGTCGTCTAGGTCTGTCTACACCGTTTATTTGTTTTGTTAGTGTATTAGTCGAGTTCGTGTTTTTTCTTTAATAAATCATGTCTACAAACTCCGCTGCATTTTGGTTCAATCCCTGCTCATCCTCTTCTGATGAAGAGGAAGAGGAAAGCCGTTACACTCTCGCTCTCTCTCTCTCCCTACATCTTTCTCTCTCTCCCTCTGTCTCTTTCTCTCTCTCTCTCTACCTCTCTGACTCTCTCTCACTCTACCTCTATGTCTCTTCCTCTCTGTCTCTTCCTCTCTGTCTCTCTCTCTACCTCTACCTCTCTTTACCTCTATGACTCTCTAAAAGGTCCTCAGTGATGTCACCATTGCCCTTGATTCTAAGCAATGTTGTGCTGCTATTTTTATTGACTTGCCCAATGCTTTTGATACGGTAGACCATTCCATTCTTGTGGGCCGGCTAAGGAGTATTGATGTCTCTGATGGGACTTTGGCCTGGTTTGCTAACTACCTCTCTCAAAGAGCACAGTGTATAATGTCAGAACATCTGCCATCTCAGCCACTACCTGTCACCAAGGGTGTACCTCAAGGCTCGATCCTAGGCCCCACGCTCTTCTCAATTTACATCAACAACATAGCTCAGGCAGTAGGAAGCTCTCTCATCCATTTATATGCAGACGATACATTCTTATACTCAGCTGGCCCCTCCCTGGATTTTGTGTTAAACGCTCTACAACAAAGCTTTCTTAGTGTCCAACAAGCTTTCTCTTCCCTTAACCTTGTTCTGAACACCTCCAAAACAAAGGTTATGTGGTTTGGTAACAAGAATGCCCCTCTCCCCACAGGTGTGATTACTACCTCTGAGGGTTTAGAGCTTGAGGTAGTCACCTCATTCAAGTACTTGGGAGTATGGCTAGACGGTACACTGTCCTTCTCTCAGCACATATCAAAGCTGCAGGTCACTCGTCTTTTCAGTTCGCTGCAGCTAGCGACTGGAACGAGCTGCAACAAACACTCAAACTGGACAGTTTTATCTCAATTTATTCATTCAAAGACTCAATCATGGACACTATTACTGACAGTTGTGGCTGCTTTGCATGATGTATTGTTGTCTCTACCTTCTTGCCCTTTGTGCTGTTGTCTGTGCCCAATAATGTTTGTACCATGTCTTGTGCTGCTACCATATTGTGCTGCTGCCATGTTGTGTTGCTACCATGTTGTGTTGTCTTGTGTTGCTGCTATGCTATGCTGTTGTCTTAGGTCTCTCTTTATGTAGCGTTGTGTTGTCTCTCTTGTCGTGATGTGTGTTTTGTCCTATATTTTATTTAATTTATTTTTATTTTTAATCCCAGCCCCCGTCCCCACAGGAGGCCTTTTGTCTTTTGGGAGGCCTTCATTGTAAATACAAATTTGTTCTTAACTCACTTGCCTAGTTAAATAAAGGTTCAATAAAAAATATATAAAAATGTCTCTCTCTACCTCTCTCTACCTCTACGACTCTCTCTCTACCTCTCTCTACCTCTACGACTCTCTCTCTACCTCTCTCTACCTCTACGACTCTCTCTCTACCTCTCTCTACGACTCTCTCTCTCTACCTCTCTCTACCTCTATGACTCTCTCTCTACCCCTCTCTCTCTACCTCTCGCTCTCTCTTTCAGTCTCTTCCTCTCTGGCTCTCTCTATATATACACTTCTGTCTCTCTCTTCATGTTGTACACACACACACACGCTCACGCACATACACACACACACGCACAGACACACACACACCATAACTAGACAGGTGTCATGTTAGTTGCAGGGAGATCACATGGTGTTGCCTGTAGACACAGCATGCAAAATGACTTTGAATTAAAACTTGTTTTACATTTATTTCTCTAAATTTACAGTAACTGAGAGACCATTCCATTACCCAACCTGTTATCTAAAATTATCTGTGAAATTGTAATATTATGTTTTCTTGCCATTTGCCAGCTGTAACCTATGTCCATTGGTCCTGTAATGCATTATGATTGCCTGCAAAACGTACCTTCAGAATCGAAGCCGCAACCATGGCTACACTGATGATCAGAATCAGAGAGTTAATTTACACAAGCACTAGCTTACTGGACCATTTCTATGTCTCTCTCTCTCTCACACACACAGACACACACACATATACACACACACATACCATTCCGTGGGACCCCGTTGAAAATAAGCTTGTTCAGGAGATTACGCAGTATGTGGGAAATTAAGAAAATAACACATGCATTGTCCTTTTGAACGTTGATTAATGCAACCTATGATCGACTATATACGCAGTGGCCAAGCTTCTAATAGCCTACTCTTTATAATACTGTATCTTCAAGTGCATAATTGTATCATTTGTTTACCCTGTCACATTTGGTGTAGCAAATACATATTTGCGGGGATAAGCACTGATACCATAATCATTACACTTAACCGCAGGGTTATCAACTAATAATAACAGCTGCTAAAAATATATGACACTGATATTCCCTGCACTGCAAACTCTGACAGCTCAATACATGTTTCCTTTTGACACGCTGGATGGGCTTGCTGCGCATTTCTGTCAAGTCAGAACATCATCATCCATGGCGGGTATCCACATGGCTAAAGGGAAAGCTCTGTTTAATCCATGACAGGCAAATAATATTCTGAAAACCATATTCAACCACTCGGCGCAAGAGGTTTAACACATTAACAACAACGCCCAAACGAATACACATCAATAATGTCACCGCTGACTGTGGTAATTTGTCAACAAAAAGTTGCCCAAAGGTTTATATCCCCATAATACAAGTAACAAATAAACCACTATATTAAATCACTCAGACTATATAGAAAGCAGAGAAAAAACTTGTCTTAATAAATCCAGTACAGCAAATTCCACGCCATCCCTCCCCGCTTAAGTTGCAGGAATCTTGTTGCGTGTGCTCACCTTTTCCAATTGCCCCATGTGAACACCAGAGAAGGACGGCGAGCTGTAAAATCATTCCACTGTGTCTTCTGGTCCTCAAATCCATGTTCAAAACGAAATGATGCTGCCGGAGGAGAGCGACCATTCCTGTCCTCCTCTAGCTCAGTAAATAATTTGCGTGTGCCTCTCTCTGTGCTGCCTGTGCGTCCGCTCTGTGAAGTGCTCTGCTCATGCCATGCGACTGGTTCCGACTCGAGGAGGAACAGTTCAGAGAGAGCTGAGAGAGAAATAGACACACCTCTACAGCCCAGCCTCTGATCAGTAGCACATATTTTAAAGTGCCCATTATTAAGCACAGACTTCAAGACCAATAAACTATAAAAATTCCTGGACCTAATGTTGTCTGTTATCAACTGACATTTTAAAAATTTAGCCTGTGTCATGATTAGTTGAACTATATATAGTCCTTTGTGAGAAGGGTAGGCCGTCGCGGTGGCAGTGAGGAGCGAGGGAGACTGATATATCATCGAATAAATAAATATTGGCCCCAACTTTACAATATTTACAAAATAACAAACCGGACGATGAACTTGCCTTGGGATGGGATAGCACCTTCCCAGCCAACCACTTACTGTACCTGTTCAGCCAGTGGCGACAAGAGGAAACGATGGGTTTAAAGTAACTGTCCAGTGAAAATGGCACTTTTAAAAGCTCATAATCTGTTAACTTATACCCAAATAATGATGTTGACTCATCATATAATTGTAATTGTGTCCAAAGTATACATTTTTAAGGGGGGAATCACTTTTTTTTAAATGCTTGCTATTTCTTCACAATAAGCTGCTTTTTAATGTACTTAATTACAACAATATACTTAATTTTGTAAGGAAAACTATTTCACTCATATTGTAATTAATTACAGATCATATTTCATAGAAATGTGGAAACACTGGACTAAATCACTGGTTTAACCACCTACACCAGTAGAATCTTTTTAGAGATTTAAGACAATGGCCAGAGCTTCACTAGAGGTTTACGTCAATAAAGTAATCGTTTTAGTCAAAGTATGATATATTTGGACTTGAAGTGGCAAATCCACGTGATGTCTATTCTATTATACACATTCTTTTCAATCTACTTTTTGTTTTATGGCTGGGTTTTATTTGAATGCTACACAAGCATGACATTGTTTATTCATCAGAAACAGATGCACAGTTATTCCTCTTCATGATCGAGATGAGCCAAACAGTCTGGTGTCAACTAGGCCACCTGTGCCATTGAGCAAATCAAAATAGGGGTGCAAACTTGTGTTTTCGTACCACTTTTTTTACTAGACAATTATCATAAGCCATTGAATAATTTTTTAATTGTCACTTATTTTTTAACTAGTCTGTATACATTTTTTTTATGCATGACCAAATTATAAATCGTATGAATACGTGATATGATAGCATTTTGCAAACCCGTTCCCCTTTTGCCCCAAGATGAATGGTTTTGATCACAAGTTTTGCTTCACTACACACTCCACTGCTTTGATAGGTGTAACGTTAGCTAAAAACTACAAGTGTCTATACATATAATGGAAAGGCTGCCGCGAAAGAAAATTCAAGGAACTTATAGTTACATGTCATTTGCGGCATGCATGATCATGAGCAAGCCTGTCATTTCACTTCCCGTGTGAGAACCATGAGCACTGGCTGATTTGGCTTTGCCGTGTTGAAACCAAAACAATGTAGAAAAACACATATCAGCTATCATTCATTAGTTATCCATATTACTGTAGCTTCAATTAGTTATCCATTTGACTGTAGCTTCATCTTATTCTTTCGAACTATATACATGGTGGATTCGTGCCCGCAACTCTTGGAAGACGCCAAAACTTTGGAGATAACAATAAATGGCGAAGTCAAAGATTGGCTCTGTGTCAATGTATTGTCTGCAGCCTAAAACCAACATGCTAGCTAAGCCATTCACGATGCCCCCACGCTAGTATTTAAACATTTTTTTTTGATAAAGTCTGCCAATACTTGAGATGCGCACACACACACACACACACACACACACACACACACACACACACACACACACACACACACACACACACACACACACACACACACACACACACACACACACACACACACATACCCTTACAAAAAACAACATGTTTCCTAAGTTTATTTTTCACCACTTCCAGCTGCATTGAGGAAAAACAGCAGAGAGATGCAGGGTGCTATGTTGCTGGAATGGATGTGCCAAAACTTGCAACTGGAAAAAAAAAGCAGCGATAGCAAGGCCAGTGTAACATGACCAAAGATAGTGAGGATTGCAGGAAAGGGGAAGGCGTTTTATTTAATCACTATATCTCCCCCAAAAATTCACTGCAAACTATATTGCCTTCACTTACAATTCATTTGTTCTCACATTTGGAAATGATTTCCTTGCAATATTTTGTTATGCAATCAATATTTTTGCTTTTATGTTTTGCTTTCAATATGATTATTTTTGTTTGCAATACTATGAATTTTGTTCTTGACTTCAGAAGTTTTTCGTGATATTAATGGCACAAAAGTGAATCACTCACTAGAGGATTGTACCATGTAATAACACTATTACTTGATTAAAGGATTTTTAAGTGCCAATCCTTAATTGAGCAAGTAACAAAGTGTGCTCCCTGCCACAGTTTCAGTAAAAAGCTGAGGGATCGGGCTGGAGAAATGCAACCACTCTCAAATCCTTAGTCTACAGTATGCTATAGATGCAACGACTGACCATCCATGATATCAATAACATGGTTTTAGACTATACAGTGGTTGTTTACATTTACTTTGTTAACAAACACTGGAGTAAAACAAGTTTATATTTTGAGTTCTGAGCGGTACGACAGTTGAACTAAGCTCACAAGGTATTGAAATACATTATCAATCAATCAATCAAGTTTATTTTATATAGCCCTTCGTACATCAGCTAATATCTCGAAGTGCTGTACGGAAACCCAGCCTAAAACCCCAAACAGCAAGCAATGCAGGTGTAGAAGCACGGTGGCTAGGAAAAACTCCCTAGAAAGGCCAAAACCTAGGAAGAAACCTAGAGAGGAACCAGGCTATGAGGGGTGGCCAGTCCTCTTCTGGCTGTGCCGGGTGGAGATTATAACAGAACCAAGATGTTCAAAATGTTCATAAATGACAAGCATGGTCAAATAATAATCAGGAATAAATGTCAGTTGGCTTTTCATAGCCGATAATTAAGAGTTGAAAACAGCAGGTCTGGGACAGGTAGGGGTTCCATAACCGCAAGCAGAACAGTTGAAACTGGGACAGCAGCAAGGCCAGGTGGACTGGGGACAGCAAGGAGTCATCATGCCCGGTAGTCCTGACGTATGGTCCTAGGGCTCAGTTCCTCCGAGAGAGAGAAAGAAAGAGAGAAGGAGAGAATTAGAGAGAGCCAAGATGTTCAAAATGTTCATAAATGACAAGCATGGTCAAATAATCAGGAATAAATGTCAGTTGGCTTTTCATAGCCGATCATTAAGAGTTGAAAACAGCAGGTCTGGGACAGGTAGGGGTTCCATAACTACAGGCAGAACAGTTGAAACTGGAACAGCAGCAAGGCCAGGTGGACTGGGGACAGCAAGGAGTCATCATGCCCAGTAGTCCTGACGTATGGTCCTAGGGCTCAGGTCCTCCGAGAGAGAGAAAGAAAGAGAGAAGGAGAGAATTAGAGAGAGCATACTTAAATTCACACAGGACACTGGATAAGACAGGAGAAGTACTCCAGATATAACCAACTGCCCCTAGCCCCCCGACACAAACTACTGCAGCATAAATACTGGAGGCTGAGACAGGAGGGGTCAGGAGACTGTGGCCCCATCCGATGATACCCCCGGACAGGGCCAAACAGAAAGGATATAACCCCACTTACTTTGCCAAAGCACAGCCCCCGCACCACTAGAGGGATATCTTCAACCACCAACTTACAATCCTGAGACAAGGCCGAGTATAGCCCAGAAAGATCTCCACCACAGCACAAACCAAGGGGGGGCGCCAACCCAGACAGGAAGATCACGTCAGTAACTCAACCCACTCAAGTGACGCACCCCTCCTAGGGACGGCATGAAAGAGCACCAGTAAGCCAGTGACTCAGCCCCTGTAATAGGGTTAGAAGTAGAGAATCCCAGTGGAGGGGAACCGGCCAGGCAGAGACAGCAAGGGCGGTTCGCTGCTCCAGAGCCTTTCCGTTCACCTTCACACTCCTGGGGCAGACTACACTCAATCATATGACCTACTGAAGAGATAAGTCTTCAGTAAAGACTAAAAGGTTGAGACCGAGTCTGCGTCTCTCACATGGGTAGGCAGACCATTCCATAAAAATGGAGATCTATAGGAGAAAGCCCTGCCTCCAGCTGTTTGCTTAGAAATTCTAGGGACAATTAGGAGGCCTGCGTCTTGTGACCGTAGCGTACGTGTAGGTATGTACGGCAGGACCAACTCGGAAAGATAGGTAGGAGCAAGCGCATGTAATGCTTTATAGGTTAACAGTAAAACCTTGAAATCAGCCCTTGCCTTAACAGGAAGCCAGTGTAGGGAAGCTAGCACTGGAGTAATATGATCAAATTTCTTGGTTCTAGTCAGGATTCTAGCACCCGTATTTAGCACTAACTGAAGTTTATTTAGTGCTTTATCCGGGTAGCCGGAAAGTAGAGCATTGCAGTAGTCTAACCTAGAAGTAACAAATGCATGGATTAATTTTTCTGCATCATTTTTGGACAGAAAATTTCAGATTTTTGCAATGTTACGTAGATGGAAAAAAGCTGTCCTTGAAACAGTCTTGATATGTTCGTCAAAAGAGAGATCAGGGTCAAGAATAACGCCGAGGTCCTTCACAGTTTTATTTGAGACGACTTTACAACCATCAAGATTAATTGTCAGATTTAACAGAAGATCTCTTTGTTTCTTGGGACCTAGAACAAGCATCTCTGTTTTGTCCGAGTTTAAAAGTAGAACGTTTTCAGCCATCCACTTCCTTATGTCTGAAACACAGGCTTCTAGCGAGGGCAATTTTGGGGCTTCACCATGTTTCATTGAAATGTACAGCTGTGTGTCATCCGCATAGCAGTGAAAGTCAACATTATGTTTTCGAATAACATCCCCAAGAGGTAAAATATATAGTGAAAACAATAGTGGTCCTAAAACGGAACCTTGAGGAACACCGAAATGTACAGTTGATTTGTCAGAGGACAAACCATTCACAGAGACAAACTGATATCTTTCCGACAGATAAGATCTAAACCAGGCCAGAACTTGTCCGTGTAGACCAATTTGGGTTTCCAGTCTCTCCAAAGAATGTGGTGATCGATGGTGTCAAAGGCAGCACTAAGGTCTAGTAGCACGAGGACAGATGCAGAGCCTCGGTCTGACGCCATTAAAAGGTATTTTACCACCTTCACAAGTGCAGTCTCAGTGCTACGATGGGGTCTAAAACCATTATATTATTCTAGAATCAATGGGTTCATATCACACAAAAGAAATGTATCAATGTCAACATAATCACTCTCATCTGCTAAACCCGCTGGTGGGAGAGATGTTATCATGTTGCATTTATATGGTAATAACTGTTGTTAGGTTCCCCAATGAGAAACCAAAAATCGTTGCTCAATAGAAAAAGGGAATTAACAAATGAGCCACTGACAACCAAAACAAAACATGTGGGGTTTTAAAATGGGTTCTGAAAGGCATCCACAGGGGGCCTACTGAGTGGTGGCCAAGCAACCTGCCACATACAGTGCATTTAGGAACTCTGGAGCTCTGTCAGAGTGACCATTGGGTTCTTGGTCACCTCCCTGACCAAGGCCCTTCTCCCCTGATTGCTCAGATTGGACGGGCGGCCAGCTCTAGGAAGAGCCTTGGTGGTTCCAAACCTCGTCCATTTTCGAATGATGGAGGCCACTGTGTTATTGGGGACCTTCAATGCTGCAGACATTTTTTGGTACCCATCCCCAGATCTGTGCCTCGAAACAATGGAGAAAAAACAGAGAAAAACCTAAGCCTGTAATAATGTTAAAGTCACTGGCTTGCTGCTACATAGCTCATCCCTCTTTGGAGAAAGACCTCCAGTACATACTGTTGTAGAAGGTATGCCAGAAGAGGATGTGTGGGCTATGTTGTAGCTGTGGGAATCTGCCATTGAGCCAACCGCCAAGGACACATACAGTACATAGGCCTTAGACCAACAGACACAACAACAACACGCTGTATTGTTGGCTTGAAAGCAGTTTGAATTTTGTAGTATTGCATTTTGCTTCACCCATGGAACCACTTACAGATATCCTTCACATGATCCACAGCTCATTTGTGAAAAGGGTAAAAGAGCTTGCATCTGAAACATTTGAATTCAAAATACACAAAGGAGTAACACTGACTCATAACGCATTTATAGACTAACTAATTATTAACCGATATGGTGAGAGAGCACTGAGACAATGACAATAAGGAATTATAGACCTTTTGTACTGAGGGCACTGCCCGTGAGACGGATTTCACACAAGCACGCGCGTACACACTAACCATAAGGATCACACCCCAGTGCACTGCTGACAGACTACACTTAGATGAACCACTGGGCTAGTTAATGGCCGTATCAGATGTCCTGTCAGGTAAAAAGGCTTTTAAACACAAGAGTCTGACTGACTGACTGACAGGGAGAACCTGAGCTTCAAAGGGTTTCCAGCCATTTGCTGCACACACTACGGACTGTATTCTGTCAATGGAAACGTATCACTGTGTGTTGAGTGACATGTGCCTCCACAATACCCAAAAGCCTTTATATTGACCAGCTTTGTAAATTCAAGGACAAAGCTTTCCTTTTACTATTTTTTGAGAAATCACTACTTGGCAATGAATGTTTGGATCTCTTCTTTAGAAGTGTAGCTCCATCCATTTTTTGGGGACCTGTACTTTCATGTTTAGATAGATGCATCTTGAAAATGTCATAAATTCCACTCTTTTGATTGAACCCCTTGTTTCCCCATGGTTGCATCCAAAATGGCACCCTCTTCCCTACATAGTGCACTACTTGTCACCATCGTCGAATGAAGAGGACCAAAGTGAGCGTACATGTTCCTTTTATTTAGAAATGACGCTGACAAAAACAATAAACAATACAAAAGAACCGTGAAGCTTAAGGGCTATGTGCCACAAACAAAGTTAACTTCCCACAATGAAAGGAGGGAAAGTATGGTTCCCAATCAGAGACAACTATAGACAGCTGTCCCTGATTGAGAACCATACCCGGCCAAAACATAGAAATACAAAATCATAGAAAACAAAAAACATAGAATGCCCACCCCAAATCACACCCTGACCAAACCAAACAGAGACATAAAAAGGCTCTCTAAGGTCAGGGCGTTCTGACCAGAGCCTGTTAAAAGTAGTGCATTATAGGGAAGAGGGTACCATTTTGGACGCACCCACTATTTCCAAGGCTGGGTAACCCAAAGGGTTTGATTTTTCCAGCAACATATTGTAGCTGTCTTGGGAAAACCTCTCTACTCAAGTGTAGACTGTATAACATATTTATTTACAGCTCAATACACATTTAATTTTCTATTTCTCACCCAAAATTAAATCCAAACCTATACTATTCTCCTGTGTTGACAATGTCCAGGAAATTCCAAAGATATTGAGTCTCAGCCATTTTGGGTATTGTGTTGTTGTGTTGCTACCGATATTTGCGAAAGTGTTCATAATTGTTTGCCCGTAGTTGATTATGTTCTAATGAATCGCTACTGCAAATGCTAAAGTGATTCAAACATTAAGGCTCATTTGTAAAACCAGCAGTGTCCAATCTCTCTATTGATATCTGTTTCTATTTGCATGCACTAAGACACACTGTGAATGCATCACAGTGTATAATTGCAATGCACTCATACAAACGTTAATGGAGATGATTCCTACTCACACAGTCAGCGTCAAAGAGTCACCGGCGGAATTACATTTCACAGAAGTGAGTCCTGTAACACTGCCTACCCGCTGAGCTGCCTTTGTTTAGGCATCATGGTTGTTGTTTTTCGCTTTCAGATGTCCATTTCCCATGGTAACTCCCTATCCCACAGAACAGAGATGTTGAAAAGAGCACGAAAAAAGAGAGATGTGAGGAGAATGTGAATTAGTAGAGAGCTCTGTGTATAAGAGTAGGCAAGATGGAGGGTCATAGTGTTCGATATAAGCCCACCTTTAGTTTCAGGGGTGCTAGGAATTGAGGCTATGTGGTTTTCGTAACAAGGAGTGTGGAGTGGTTTCAGTAATCAAAGCAATAAAATGCAAGGAAAAACTTTGTTCTTTAAAAGAAGTTGGACAACAAAGACAACATATCTCTAAAATAGCATGGAGATATACACTGCTCAAAAAAATAAAGGGAACACTTAAACAACACAATGTAACTCCAAGTCAATCACACTTCTGTGAAATCAAACTGTCCACTTAGGAAGCAACACTGATTGACACTAAATTTCACATGTTGTTGTGCAAATGGAATAGACGAAAGGTGGAAATTATAGGCAATTAGCAAGACACCCCCAATTTTTTTATTTATTTTTTTATTTCACCTTTATTTAACCAGGTAGGCAAATTGAGAACACGTTCTCAATTGAGAACACCCCCAATAAAGGAGTGGTTCTGCAGGTGGTGACCACAGACCACTTCTCAGTTCCTATGCTTCCTGGCTGATGTTTTGGTCACTTTTGAATGCTGGCGGTGCTTTCACTCTAGTGGTAGCATGAGACGGAGTCTACAACCCACACAAGTGGCTCAGATAGTGCAGCTCATCCAGGATGGCACATCAATGCGAGCATCAATGCAGTTTGATTTCACAGAAGTGTGATTGACTTGGAGTTACATTGCGTTGTTTAAGTGTCCCCTTTATTTTTTTGAGCAGTGTATATTTCTGTGAGCATACAGTAGCTAATGCATATGGATACATCCAAATGTCTTTGATCTTCATTTTGTGTGCCTGGCTACAGTAATCTCTATACTCATTTACATTTCACACAAGTTTACTAAATGTAAACTTGGGAACAGTTTGCATATGAAATGGAAAGAAATCGCATATGAAATTGAATATTCATACTCATTCAGAAAACATTTACTCAGGATTTGTTTGTAGTTTCCAATCTTATTCAACAGAACATAGCTATGCGTTACATAAGCTGTTCAGCTAAGCCATGTGGACAAAACGCATACATTTAGCAGATGCTCTTACCGAGAACAACTTAGTAGTGAGCACATACATTTTCTTTTCTCATATTTGAGCCCCGTGGGAATGGAACTCACAACCCTACTGTAGCATTGCACCATTCTCTACCAACTGAACCACACGGTGCCACAACATCCCCAGCATACACATTAATATGAAATAGAGCAGTATTCCATACAGTACTTGCAATCTTTGATGAATCTAGCAGTAATCCAGCCTGCTGGTAATTTTGTAAAAATAGTCATAATCTTGCTTGGAGTGCCAAAATGCAAATGAGACGTCTGTTTCCTCCATGCAAAACCTTTTATTGGAACCTTCCTTATTCAGTGTGCTGTAAATAGACTAAATATGATATGATTGGGTTTAACTCCTTTGTGTGATGAATTCAATTGTTTCCGATGTAAGGCCTTCTCACACATGAAACGTGAAATCATGTGAAGTAAATCAACAATGGTAAAACGGTTAGACTCATTCAGTGTGCTGCTATAACATTCTCAAGCACAAACATTTGAAGGAGTTCTTCATAATGGAAAAATTAAGCCGACATGAGGCTCATGCAGTGTAGAGGCTCTAGTTTTGCTATTAGTTAGTTAGCTTGTTGCCTACAGTAAATGAGTCATTTGGCTTGGCAGCTGTTCTAAAGCGCTGTACTGCTTTCTACCTTGTCTCGTTTAGCATTTATTCTACTTTATATTCCCTCCCTGTTCCAGCTGGTCTCTGTTGTGTAGTGTAGTGTTTTATTCTGAATTGTTGTGTTGTGTTTTGTAGTGTAGTGTTGTGTTGGTAGTGTTGTGTTGTGTAGTGTTGTGTTGGTAGTGTTGTGTAGTGTTGTGTTGGTAGTGTTGTGTTGTGTAGTGTTGTGTAGTGTTGTGTTGGTAGTGTTGTGTTGTGTTGGTAGTGTTGTGTAGTGTTGTGTTGGTAGTGTTGTGTAGTGTTGTGTTGGTAGTGTTGTGTAGTGTTGTGTTGGTAGTGTTGTGTTGGTAGTGTTGTGTAGTGTTGTGTTGGTAGTGTTGTGTAGTGTTGTGTTGGTAGTGTTGTGTTGGTAGTGTTGGTAGTGTTGTGTAGTGTTGTGTTGGTAGTGTTGTGTAGTGTTGGTAGTGTTGTGTAGTGTTGGTAGTGTTGTGTAGTGTTGTGTTGTGTTGTGTAGTGTTGTGTTGGTAGTGTTGTGTAGTGTTGTGTTGGTAGTGTTGTGTAGTGTTGTGTTGGTAGTGTTGTGTTGGTAGTGTTGTGTTGGTAGTGTTGTGTTGGTAGTGTTGTGTAGTGTTGTGTTGGTAGTGTTGTGTAGTGTTGTGTTGGTAGTGTAGTGTTGGTAGTGTTTTGTTGTGTAGTGTTGTGTTGTGTAGTGTTGTGTTGTGTAGTGTTGTGTTGGTAGTGTAGTGTTGGTAGTGTTTTGTTGTGTAGTGTTGTGTTGTGTTGTGTTGTGTAGTGTTGTGTTGTGTTGTGTAGTGTTGTGTTGTGTTGTGGTGTGTTGGTAGTGTTGTGTTGTGTAGTGTAGTGTTTTGTTGTGTAGTGTAGTGTTGTGTTGGTAGTGTTGTGTTGTGTAATGTAGTGTTGCGTAGTGTTGTGTTGGTAGTGTAGTGTTGGTAGTGTTTTGTTGTGTAGTGTTGTGTTGTGTAATGTAGTGTTGCGTAGTGTTGTGTTTTGTTGTGTAATGTAGTGTTGCGTAGTGTTGTGTTGTGTAATGTGGTGTTGTGTTGGTAGTGTAGTGTTTTGTTGTGTAGTGTTGTGTTGTGTTTTGTTGTGTAGTGTTGTGTTGGTAGTGTTGTGTTGTGTAATGTGACGTTTCGTAGTGTTGTGTTGTGTAATGTAGTGTTGCGTAGTGTTGTGTTGGTAGTGTTGTGTTGTGTAGTGTAGTGTTGCGTAGTGTTGTGTTGTGTAATGTAGTGTTGTGTAGTGTTGTGTTGGTAGTGTTGTGTTGTGTAGTGTTTCGTTGTGTAGTGTTGTGTAGTGTTGTGTTGGTAGTGTTTTGTTGTGGAGTTGTGTAGTGTTGTGTTGGTTGTGTTGTGTTGTGTAGTGTTGTGTAGTGTTGTGTTGGTAGTGTTGTGTAGTGTTGTGTAGTGTTTCGTTGTGTTGTGTTGTGTAGTGTTGTGTTGGTAGTGTTTTGTTGTGTAGTGTTGTGTTGTGTTGGTAGTGTTTTGTTGTGGAGTTGTGTAGTGTTGTGCAGTGTTGTGCGGTGTAGTGTAGTGTGTTGTAGTGTAGTGTTGTATTGTGTAGAGTAGTGATGTGTTTTGTTATGATGTGTTGGTTAGTGATATGTTGTGTTGTGATATGTTGTGATGTGTAGAATTGTGTTGTGATGTGTTACGTTGTGATGTGTTGTGTTGTGTTGGTTGTGTTGTGCAGAGTAGTGTAGTGTTGTGTCTTTTTCCCCTCACAAAGAAGAATGTGCTCAACCAGTTAGCTGAGAAAGTATCTGTTTCGATGAGAGAGCGTAGAGATTTTAAGAGATCAAGGTGTTTCCAGCTCCTCTCCTTGGTGTGTGAGAAACAATAAAGAGTAAATCCTGGGTTTGGAGAGCGAAGGTCCGTATGTTCTCACTGACCATACTGCAAATTAGCTGCTTTACTTCAACAGGGGAGGTGATTCTGATGTGACCTGACAGGAGACAGTCAGGGCAGAGAACCACTAAATGTATGAAGAGAAATAGACTGTCTACAATTTGTAGACTAACTGGACGTGGCCTTTTACAGGCTCAATAAATTCATCGGGCCACAATTCAGCGAACACAAGGAAAGGAAATAAAGCTGGAGGAATGTAGTACAGTCATTTATGATGCTGCTTTCCCATTCAGAGAAGGCGGTGTGAGATTAGGTATCTGAGCAGCTGGTACTTAGCCAGAGCAGTGGGTCCAGTCGCTTTACAGCAACGAGCCCTGACAAACTTCCCCCTCAAACTCTACAGAAGGCTCACTCTAAATGAGGCTTTGTTTAAAAATGTACTCACTCTCATATACTTACCTATCTAGTAGGGTAAACGGTTTACAGTGAAGTTTAATAGCTAATGGTTACACACTATGTCTTACTGTGGATCTTACTGTGGATCTTACTGTGGATCAAATAGATACCCTGTCATTTTGGACCTGGGTAGTCAAGATGACTGATTGAAAAAGTCCTCAAACCGAATCACAACAACAGTTACTGAACGTTTTATGATCCATGAAATATCTCTTTCTCCCAAAGGTTATAACCTTCACCTGCAGTGTCAACAGAGTGAGATAGAGGTTGAAGTGGTTGTTGCACAGCTGCATGGGCCTTCAGCTCCCATCAAGGGCATCTTGAATGGCTGTATCACCGCTTGGTATGGCAACTGCTCGGCATCCGTCTACAAGACGCTATAGAGGGTAGTGTTTACGGCCCAGTATATCACTTGAGGCCAAACTCCCCGCCATCCAGGCCTCTATACAAGGCAGTGTCAGACGAAGGCCCCAAAGAATTGTCTGTAACCAAGCGCCAAGTCTGTGACCAAAAGGCACCTGAACAGCTTCTACCCGTAAGCCATTAGACTGCTGAACAGCTTCTAACCCCAAGCCCTAAGAATCCTGTACAGCTTCTACCCCCAAGCCCTAAGCCTGCTGTACAGCTTCTACCTCCAAGCCATAAGACTGCTGTACAGTTTCTACTCCCAAGCCATAAGACTGCTAAACATCTTCTACCCCCAAGCCATAAGAATGCTGTACAGCTTCTACCCCCAAGCCATAAGACTGCTGTACAGCTTCTACCCCCAAGCCATAAGACTGCTAAACAGCTTCTACCCCCAAGCCATAAGACTGCTAAACAGCTTCTACCCCCAATCCATAAGAATGCTGTACAGCTTCTACCCCCAAGCCATAAGACTGCTGTACAGCTTCTACCTCCAAGCCATAAGACTGCTAAACAGCTTCTACCCCCAAGCCCTAAGACTGCTAAACAGCTTCTACCCCCAAGCGATAAGAATGCTGTACAGCTTGTATCCCCCAAGCCATAAGACTGCTAAACAACTTCTACCCCCAAGCCATAAGACTGCTAAACATCTTCTACCCCAAGACATAAGACTGCTAAACATCTTCTACCCCCAAGCCACCAGACTGCTAAACAGCTTCTACCCCCAAGCAATAAGACTACTAAACATATTCTACCCCCAAGACATAAGACTGCTAAACAGCTTCTACCCCCAAGCCATAAGACTGCTAAACAGCTTCTACCCCCAAGCCATAAGACTGCTAAACAGCTTCTACCCCCAAGCCATAAGACTACTAAACAGCTTCTACCCACAATACATAAGTCTGCTAAACATCTTCTACCCCCAAGACATAAGACTGCTAAACAGCTACCACCCCCAAGACATAAGACTGCTAAACATCTTCTACCCCCAAGACATAAGACTGCTAAACATCTTCTACCCCCAAGCCATAAGACTGCTAAACATCTTCTACCCCCAAGCCATAAGACTGCTAAACAGCTTCTACCCCCAAACCATAAGACTGCTAAACAGCTTCTATCCCCAAGACATAAGACTGCTAAACATCTTCTACCCCCAAGCCATAAGACTGCTAAACATCTTCTACCTACATGACATAAGACTGCTAAACATCTTCTACCCCCAAGCCATAAAGCTGCTAAACATCTTCTACCCCCAAGCCATAAGACTGCTGTACAGCTTCTACCCCCAAGCCATAAGACTGCTAAACAGCTTCTACCCCCAAGACATAAGAATGCTGTAAAGCTTCTACCCCCAAGCCCTAAGACTGCTAAACAGCTTCTACCCCCAAGCCATAAGACTGCTAAACAGCTTCTACCCCCAAGCCATAAGACTGCTAAACAGCTTCTACCCCCAAGACATAAGACTGCTAAACAGATTCTACCCCCAAGCCCTAAGACTGCTGTACAGCTTCTACCCCCAAGCCCTAAGACTGCTGTACAGCTTCTACCCCCAAGCCATAAGACTGCTAAACATCTTCCACCCCCAAGCCATAAGACTGCTAAACAGCTTCTACCCCCAAGCCATAAGACTGCTAAATAGCTTCTACCCCCAAGACATAAGACTGCTGTACAGCTTCAACCCCCAAGCCATAAGACTGCTAAACAGCTTCTACCCCCAAGCCATAAGACTGCTAAACATCTTCTACCCCAAGACATAAGACTGCTAAACATCTTCTACCCCCAAGCCATAAGACTGCTAAACATCTTCTACCTACATGACATAAGACTGCTAAACATCTTCTACCCCCAAGCCATAAAGCTGCTAAACATCTTCTACCCCCAAGCCATAAGACTGCTGTACAGCTTCTACCCCCAAGCCATAAGACTGCTAAACAGCTTCTACCCCCAAGACATAAGAATGCTGTAAAGCTTCTACCCCCAAGCCCTAAGACTGCTAAACAGCTTCTACCCCCAAGACATAAGACTGCTAAACAGCTTCTACCCCCAAGCCATAAGACTGCTAAACAGCTTCTACCCCCAAGACATAAGACTGCTAAACAGCTTCTACCGCCAAGCCCTAAGACTGCTGTACAGCTTCTACCCCCAAGCCCTAAGACTGCTGTACAGCTTCTACCCCCAAGCCATAAGACTGCTAAACATCTTCCACCCCCAAGCCATAAGACTGCTAAACAGCTTCTACCCCCAAGCCATAAGACTGCTAAATAGCTTCTACCCCCAAGACATAAGACTGCTGTACAGCTTCAACCCCCAAGCCATAAGACTGCTAAACAGCTTCTACCCCCAAGCCATAAGACTGCTAAACATCTTCTACCCCAAGACATAAGACTGCTAAACATCTTCTACCCCCAAGCCACCAGACTGCTAAACAGCTTCTACCCCCAAGCAATAAGACTACTAAACATATTCTACCCCCAAGACATAAGACTGCTAAACAGCTTCTACCCCCAAGCCATAAGACTGCTAAACAGCTTCTACCCCCAAGCCATAAGACTGCTAAAAAGCTTCTACCCCCAAGCCATAAGACTACTAAACAGCTTCTACCCACAATACATAAGTCTGCTAAACATCTTCTACCCCCAAGACATAAGACTGCTAAACAGCTTCTACCCCCAAGACATAAGACTGCTAAACATCTTCTACCCCCAAGACATAAGACTGCTAAACATCTTCTACCCCCAAGCCATAAGACTGCTAAACATCTTCTACCCCCAAGCCATAAGACTGCTAAACAGCTTCTACCCCCAAACCATAAGACTGCTAAACAGCTTCTACCCCCAAGACATAAGACTGCTAAACATCTTCTACCCCCAAGCCATAAGACTGCTAAACAACTTCTACCTACATGACATAAGACTGCTAAACATCTTCTACCCCCAAGCCATAAAGCTGCTAAACATCTTCTACCCCCAAGCCATAAGACTGCTGTACAGCTTCTACCCCCAAGCCATAAGACTGCTAAACAGCTTCTACCCCCAAGACATAAGAATGCTGTAAAGCTTCTACCCCCAAGCCCTAAGAATGCTGTACAGCTTCTACCCCCAAGCCATAAGACTGCTAAACAGCTTCTACCCCCAAGACATAAGACTGCTAAACAGCTTCTACCCCCAAGCCATAAGACTGCTAAACAGCTTCTACCCCCAAGCCATAAGACTGCTAAACAGCTTCTACCCCCAAGACATAAGAATGCTGTAAAGCTTCTACCCCCAAGCCCTAAGACTGCTAAACAGCTTCTACCCCCAAGCCATAAGACTGCTAAACAGCTTCTACCCCCAAGACATAAGACTGCTAAACAGCTTCTACCCCCAAGCCCTAAGACTGCTGTATAGCTTCTACCCCCAAGCCCTAAGACTGCTGTACAGCTTCTACCCCCAAGCCATAAGACTGCTAAACTATCTTCTACCCCCAAGCCCCAAGCCCTAAGACTGCTAAACAGCTTCTACCCCCAAGCCATAAGAATGCTGTACAGCTTCCACGCCCAAGCCATAAGACTGCTAAACAACTTCTACCCCCAAGCCCTAATCCTCCTAAACATCTTCTACCTCCAAGCCATAAGACTGCTGTACAGCTTCTACCCCCAAGCCATAATACTGCTAAACAGCTTCTACCCCCAAGCCATAAGACTGCTAAACAGCTTCTACCCCCAAACCATAAGACTGCTAAACAGCTTCTACCCCCAAGACATAAGACTGCTAAACATCTTCTACCCCCAAGCCATAAGACTGCTAAACATCTTCTACCTACATGACATAAGACTGCTAAACATCTTCTACCCCCAAGCCATAAAGCTGCTAAACATCTTCTACCCCCAAGCCATAAGACTGCTGTACAGCTTCTACCCCCAAGCCATAAGACTGCTAAACAGCTTCTACCCCCAAGACATAAGAATGCTGTAAAGCTTCTACCCCCAAGCCCTAAGACTGCTAAACAGCTTCTACCCCCAAGACATAAGACTGCTAAACATCTTCTACCCCCAAGCCATAAGACTGCTAAACAGCTTCTACCCCCAAGACATAAGACTGCTAAACAGCTTCTACCCCCAAGCCCTAAGACTGCTGTACAGCTTCTACCCCCAAGCCCTAAGACTGCTGTACAGCTTCTACCCCCAAGCCATAAGACTGCTAAACATCTTCCACCCCCAAGCCATAAGACTGCTAAACAGCTTCTACCCCCAAGCCATAAGACTGCTAAATAGCTTCTACCCCCAAGACATAAGACTGCTGTACAGCTTCAACTCCCAAGCCATAAGACTGCTATACAGCTTCAACCCCCAAGCCATAAGACTGCTAAACAGCTTCTACCCCCAAGCCATAAGACTGCTAAACATCTTCTACCCCAAGACATAAGACTGCTAAACATCTTCTACCCCCAAGCCACCAGACTGCTAAACAGCTTCTACCCCCAAGCAATAAGACTACTAAACATATTCTACCCCCAAGACATAAGACTGCTAAACATCTTCTACCCCCAAGCCATAAGACTGCTGTACAGCTTCTACCCCCAAGCCATAAGACTGCTAAACAGCTTCTACCCCCAAGACATAAGAATGCTGTAAAGCTTCTACCCCCAAGCCCTAAGAATGCTGTACAGCTTCTACCCCCAAGCCATAAGACTGCTAAACAGCTTCTACCCCCAAGACATAAGACTGCTAAACAGCTTCTACCCCCAAGCCATAAGACTGCTAAACAGCTTCTACCCCCAAGCCATAAGACTGCTAAACAGCTTCTACCCCCAAGACATAAGAATGCTGTAAAGCTTCTACCCCCAAGCCCTAAGACTGCTAAACAGCTTCTACCCCCAAGCCATAAGACTGCTAAACAGCTTCTACCCCCAAGACATAAGACTGCTAAACAGCTTCTACCCCCAAGCCCTAAGACTGCTGTATAGCTTCTACCCCCAAGCCCTAAGACTGCTGTACAGCTTCTACCCCCAAGCCATAAGACTGCTAAACTATCTTCTACCCCCAAGCCCCAAGCCCTAAGACTGCTAAACAGCTTCTACCCCCAAGCCATAAGAATGCTGTACAGCTTCCACGCCCAAGCCATAAGACTGCTAAACAACTTCTACCCCCAAGCCCTAATCCTCCTAAACATCTTCTACCTCCAAGCCATAAGACTGCTGTACAGCTTCTACCCCCAAGCCATAATACTGCTAAACAGCTTCTACCCCCAAGCCATAAGACTGCTAAACAGCTTCTACCCCCAAACCATAAGACTGCTAAACAGCTTCTACCCCCAAGACATAAGACTGCTAAACATCTTCTACCCCCAAGCCATAAGACTGCTAAACATCTTCTACCTACATGACATAAGACTGCTAAACATCTTCTACCCCCAAGCCATAAAGCTGCTAAACATCTTCTACCCCCAAGCCATAAGACTGCTGTACAGCTTCTACCCCCAAGCCATAAGACTGCTAAACAGCTTCTACCCCCAAGACATAAGAATGCTGTAAAGCTTCTACCCCCAAGCCCTAAGACTGCTAAACAGCTTCTACCCCCAAGACATAAGACTGCTAAACATCTTCTACCCCCAAGCCATAAGACTGCTAAACAGCTTCTACCCCCAAGACATAAGACTGCTAAACAGCTTCTACCCCCAAGCCCTAAGACTGCTGTACAGCTTCTACCCCCAAGCCCTAAGACTGCTGTACAGCTTCTACCCCCAAGCCATAAGACTGCTAAACATCTTCCACCCCCAAGCCATAAGACTGCTAAACAGCTTCTACCCCCAAGCCATAAGACTGCTAAATAGCTTCTACCCCCAAGACATAAGACTGCTGTACAGCTTCAACTCCCAAGCCATAAGACTGCTATACAGCTTCAACCCCCAAGCCATAAGACTGCTAAACAGCTTCTACCCCCAAGCCATAAGACTGCTAAACATCTTCTACCCCAAGACATAAGACTGCTAAACATCTTCTACCCCCAAGCCACCAGACTGCTAAACAGCTTCTACCCCCAAGCAATAAGACTACTAAACATATTCTACCCCCAAGACATAAGACTGCTAAACAGCTTCTACCCCCAAGCCATAAGACTGCTAAACAGCTTCAACCCCCAAGCCATAAGACTGCTAAACAGCTTCTACCCCCAAGCCATAAGACTACTAAACAGCTTCTACCCACAATACATAAGTCTGCTAAACATCTTCTACCCCCAAGACATAAGACTGCTAAACAGCTTCTACCCCCAAGACATAAGACTGCTAAACATCTTCTACCCCCAAGACATAAGACTGCTAAACATCTTCTACCCCCAAGCCATAAGACTGCTAAACATCTTCTACCCCCAAGCCATAAGACTGCTAAACAGCTTCTACCCCCAAACCATAAGACTGCTAAACAGCTTCTACCCCCAAGACATAAGACTGCTAAACATCTTCTACCCCCAAGCCATAAGACTGCTAAACAACTTCTACCTACATGACATAAGACTGCTAAACATCTTCTACCCCCAAGCCATAAAGCTGCTAAACATCTTCTACCCCCAAGCCATAAGACTGCTGTACAGCTTCTACCCCCAAGCCATAAGACTGCTAAACAGCTTCTACCCCCAAGACATAAGAATGCTGTAAAGCTTCTACCCCCAAGCCCTAAGAATGCTGTAAAGCTTCTACCCCCAAGCCATAAGACTGCTGTACAGCCTCTACCCCCAAGTCATAAGACTGCTAAACAGCTTCTACCCCCAAGACATAAGACTGCTAAACAGCTTCTACTCCCAAGCCATAAGACTGCTAAACAGCTTCTACCCCCAAGCCATAAGACTGCTAAACAGCTTCTACCCCCAAGACATAAGAATGCTGTAAAGCTTCTACCCCCAAGCCCTAAGACTGCTAAACAGCTTCTACCCCCAAGCCATAAGACTGCTAAACAGCTTCTACCCCCAAGACATAAGACTGCTAAACAGCTTCTACCCCCAAGCCCTAAGACTGCTGTACAGCTTCTACCCCCAAGCCCTAAGACTGCTGTACAGCTTCTACCCCCAAGCCATAAGACTGCTAAACTATCTTCTACCCCCAAGCCCCAAGCCCTAAGACTGCTAAACAGCTTCTACCCCCAAGCCATAAGAATGCTGTACAGCTTCCACCCCCAAGCCATAAGACTGCTAAACAGCTTCTACCCCCAAGCCCTAAGCCTCCTAAACATCTTCTACCTCCAAGCCATAAGACTGCTGTACAGCTTCTACCCCCAAGCCATAATACTGCTAAACAGCTTCTACCCCCAAGCCATAAGACTGCTAAACATCTTCTACCCCCAAGCCATAAGACTGCTAAACAGCTTCTACCCCCAAGCCATAAGACTGCTGTACAGCTTCTACCTCCAAGCCATAAGACTGCTAAACATCTTCTACCCCCAAGCCATAAGACTGCTAAACAGCTTCTACCCCCAATACATAAGTCTGCTAAACATCTTCTACCCCCAAGACATAAGACTGCTAAACAGCTTCTACCCCCAAGACATAAGACTGCTAAACAGCTTCTACCCCCAAACCATAAGACTGCTAAACAGCTTCTACCCCAAGCCATAAGACTGCTAAAGATCTTCTACCTACAAGACATAAGACTGCTAAACATCTTCTACCCCCAAGCCATAAAGCTGCTAAACATCTTCTACCCCCAAGACATAAGACTGCTAAACATCTTCTACCCCCAAGCCATAAGACTGCTAAACATCTTCTACCTACAAGACATAAGACTGCTGAACATCTTCTACCCCCAAGCCATAAAGCTGCTAAACATCTTCTACCCCCAAGACATAAGACTGCTAAACATCTTCTACCCCCAAGACATAAGACTGCTAAACAGCTTCTACCCCCAAGCCATAAGACTGCTAAACAGCTTCTACCCCCAAGACATAAGACTGCTAAACAGCTTCTACCCCCAAGCCATAAGACTGCTAAACAGCTTTTACCCCCAAGACATAAGTCTGCTAAACAGCTTCTACCCCCAAGACATAAGACTGCTAAACAGCTTCTACCCCCAAGCCACCAGACTGCTGTACAGCTTCTACCCCCAAGCCCTAAGACTGCTGTACAGCTTCTACCCCCAAGCCATAAGACTGCTAAACTATCTTCTACCCCCAAGCCCCAAGCCCTAAGACTGCTAAACAGCTTCTACCCCCAAGCCATAAGAATGCTGTACAGCTTCCACCCCCAAGCCATAAGACTGCTAAACAGCTTCTACCCCCAAGCCCTAAGCCTCCTAAACATCTTCTACCTCCAAGCCATAAGACTGCTGTACAGCTTCTACCCCCAAGACATAAGACTGCTAAACAGCTTCTACCCCCAAGACATAAGACTGCTAAACAGCTTCTACCCCCAAACCATAAGACTGCTAAACAGCTTCTACCCCAAGCCATAAGACTGCTAAAGATCTTCTACCTACAAGACATAAGACTGCTAAACATCTTCTACCCCCAAGCCATAAAGCTGCTAAACATCTTCTACCCCCAAGACATAAGACTGCTAAACATCTTCTACCCCCAAGCCATAAGACTGCTAAACATCTTCTACCTACAAGACATAAGACTGCTGAACATCTTCTACCCCCAAGCCATAAAGCTGCTAAACATCTTCTACCCCCAAGACATAAGACTGCTAAACATCTTCTACCCCCAAGACATAAGACTGCTAAACAGCTTCTACCCCCAAGCCATAAGACTGCTAAACAGCTTCTACCCCCAAGACATAAGACTGCTAAACAGCTTCTACCCCCAAGCCATAAGACTGCTAAACAGCTTTTACCCCCAAGACATAAGTCTGCTAAACAGCTTCTACCCCCAAGACATAAGACTGCTAAACAGCTTCTACCCCCAAGCCACCAGACTGCTGTACAGCTTCTACCCCCAAGCCCTAAGACTGCTGTACAGCTTCTACCCCCAAGCCATAAGACTGCTAAACTATCTTCTACCCCCAAGCCCCAAGCCCTAAGACTGCTAAACAGCTTCTACCCCCAAGCCATAAGAATGCTGTACAGCTTCCACCCCCAAGCCATAAGACTGCTAAACAGCTTCTACCCCCAAGCCCTAAGCCTCCTAAACATCTTCTACCTCCAAGCCATAAGACTGCTGTACAGCTTCTACCCCCAAGCCATAATACTGCTAAACAGCTTCTACCCCCAAGCCATAAGACTGCTAAACATCTTCTACCCCCAAGCCATAAGACTGCTAAACAGCTTCTACCCCCAAGCCATAAGACTGCTGTACAGCTTCTACCTCCAAGCCATAAGACTGCTAAACATCTTCTACCCCCAAGCCCTAAGACTGCTAAACAGCTTCTACCCCCAAGCCCTAAGCCTGCTAAACATCTTCTACCTCCAAGCCGTAAGACTGCTGTACAGCTTCTACCCCAAGCCATAATACTGCTAAACAGCTTCTACCCCCAAGCCATAAGACTGCTAAACATCTTCTACCCCCAAGCCATAAGACTGCTAAACAGCTTCTACCCCCAATACATAAGTCTGCTAAACATCTTCTACCCCCAAGCCATAAGACTGCTAAACATCTTCTACCCCCAAGCCATAAGACTGCTAAACAGCTTCTACCCCCAAACCATAAGACTGCTAAACAGCTTCTACCCCAAGCCATAAGACTGCTAAAGATCTTCTACCTACAAGACATAAGACTGCTAAACATCTTCTACCCCCAAGCCATAAAGCTGCTAAACATCTTCTACCCCCAAGACATAAGACTGCTAAACATCTTCTACCCCCAAGCCATAAGACTGCTAAACATCTTCTACCTACAAGACATAAGACTGCTGAACATCTTCTACCCCCAAGCCATAAAGCTGCTAAACATCTTCTACCCCCAAGACATAAGACTGCTAAACATCTTCTACCCCCAAGACATAAGACTGCTAAACAGCTTCTACCCCCAAGCCATAAGACTGCTAAACAGCTTCTACCCCCAAGACATAAGACTGCTAAACAGCTTCTACCCCCAAGCCATAAGACTGCTAAACAGCTTTTACCCCCAAGACATAAGTCTGCTAAACAGCTTCTACCCCCAAGACATAAGACTGCTAAACAGCTTCTACCCCCAAGCCACCAGACTGCTAAACAGCTTCTACCCCCAAGACATAAGACTGCTAAACATCTTCTACCCCCAAGCCCTAAGACTGCTAAACATCTTCTACCCCCAAGCCATAAGACTGCTAAACAGCTTCTACCCCAAGACATAAGACTGCTAAACATATTCTACCCCCAAGCCATAAGACTGCTAAACAGCTTCTACCCCCAAGACATAAGACTGCTGTACAGCTTCTACCCCCAAGCCATAAGACTGCTAAACAGCTTCTACCCCCAAGCCATAAGAATGCTGTACAGCTTCTACCCCCAAGCCCTAAGACTGCTGAACAGCTTCTACCCCCAAGCCATAAGAATGCTGTACAGCTTCTACCCCCAAGCCATAAGACTGCTAAACAGCTTCTACCCCCAAAGCCCTAAGCCTCCTAAACATCTTCTACCTCCAAGCCATAAGACTGCTGTACAGCTTCTACCCCCAAGCCATAATACTGCTAAACAGCTTCTAACCCCAAGCCATAAGACTGCTAAACATCTTCTACCCCCAAGCCATAAGACTGCTAAACAGCTTCTACCCCAAGCCATAAGACTGCTAAAGATCTTCTACCTACAAGACATAAGACTGCTAAACATCTTCTACCCCCAAGCCATAAAGCTGCTAAACATCTTCTACCCCCAAGACATAAGACTGCTAAACATCTTCTACCCCCAAGCCATAAGACTGCTAAACATCTTCTACCTACAAGACATAAGACTGCTAAACATCTTCTACCCCCAAGCCATAAAGCTGCTAAACATCTTCTACCCCCAAGACATAAGACTGCTAAACAGCTTCTACCCCCAAGCCATAAGACTGCTAAACATCTTCTACCTACAAGACATAAGACTGCTGAACATCTTCTACCCCCAAGCCATAAAGCTGCTAAACATCTTCTACCCCCAAGACATAAGACTGCTAAACATCTTCTACCCCCAAGACATAAGACTGCTAAACAGCTTCTACCCCCAAGCCATAAGACTGCTAAACAGCTTCTACCCCCAAGACATAAGACTGCTAAACAGCTTCTACCCCCAAGCCATAAGACTGCTAAACAGCTTTTACCCCCAAGACATAAGTCTGCTAAACAGCTTCTACCCCCAAGACATAAGACTGCTAAACAGCTTCTACCCCCAAGCCACCAGACTGCTAAACAGCTTCTACCCCCAAGACATAAGACTGCTAAACATCTTCTACCCCCAAGCCCTAAGACTGCTAAACATCTTCTACCCCCAAGCCATAAGACTGCTAAACAGCTTCTACCCCCAAGCCATAAGACTGCTAAACAGCTTCTACCCCAAGACATAAGACTGCTAAACATATTCTACCCCCAAGCCATAAGACTGCTAAACAGCTTCTACCCCCAAGACATAAGACTGCTGTACAGCTTCTACCCCCAAGCCATAAGACTGCTAAACAGCTTCTACCCCCAAGCCATAAGAATGCTGTACAGCTTCTACCCCCAAGCCCTAAGACTGCTGAACAGCTTCTACCCCCAAGCCATAAGAATGCTGTACAGCTTCTACCCCCAAGCCATAAGACTGCTAAACAGCTTCTACCCCCAAGCCCTAAGCCTCCTAAACATCTTCTACCTCCAAGCCATAAGACTGCTGTACAGCTTCTACCCCCAAGCCATAATACTGCTAAACAGCTTCTAACCCCAAGCCATAAGACTGCTAAACATCTTCTACCCCCAAGCCATAAGACTGCTAAACAGCTTCTACCCCCAAGACATAAGACTGCTGTACAGCTTCTACCCCCAAGCCCTAAGACTGCTGTACAGCTTCTACCCCCAAGCCATAAGACTGCTGTACAGCTTCTACCTCCAAGCCATAAGACTGCTAAACAGCTTCTACCCCCAAGCCCTAAGACTGCTAAACAGCTTCTACCCCCAAGCCCTAAGCCTGCTAAACATCTTCAACCTCCACGCCATAAGACTGCTGTACAGCTTCTACCCCCAAGCCATAATACTGCTAAACAGCTTCTACCCCCAAGCCATAAGACTGCTAAACATCTTCTACCCCCAAGCCATAAGACTGCTAAACAGCTTCTACCCCCAATACATAAGTCTGCTAAACATCTTCTACCCCCAAGACATAAGACTGCTAAACAGCTTCTACCCCCAAGACATAAGACTGCTAAACAGCTTCTACCCCCAAACCATAAGACTGCTAAACAGCTTCTACCCCAAGCCATAAGACTGCTAAAGATCTTCTACCTACAAGACATAAGACTGCTAAACATCTTCTACCCCCAAGCCATAAAGCTGCTAAACATCTTCTACCCCCAAGACATAAGACTGCTAAACATCTTCTACCCCCAAGCCATAAGACTGCTAAACATCTTCTACCTACAAGACATAAGACTGCTAAACATCTTCTACCCCCAAGCCATAAAGCTGCTAAACATCTTCTACCCCCAAGACATAAGACTGCTAAACATCTTCTACCCCCAAGACATAAGACTGCTAAACAGCTTCTACCCCCAAGCCATAAGACTGCTAAACAGCTTCTACCCCCAAGACATAAGACTGCTAAACATCTTCTACCCCCAAGCCATAAGACTGCTAAACAGCTTTTACCCCCAAGACATAAGTCTGCTAAACAGCTTCTACCCCCAAGACATAAGACTGCTAAACATCTTCTACCCCCAAGACATAAGACTGCTAAACAGCTTCTACCCCCAAGCCATAAGACTGCTAAACAGCTTCTACCCCCAAGACATAAGACTGCTAAACATCTTCTACCCCCAAGCCCTAAGACTGCTAAACATCTTCTACCCCCAAGCCATAAGACTGCTAAACAGCTTCTACCCCCAAGCCATAAGACTGCTAAACATCTTCTACCCCAAGACATAAGACTGCTAAAGCCTGTTGAGGCTGAGGGTGCCGCTAGCGGCACTCCCCCCCCACCCCCACTGAAAAGGCAGAGCCGCGAAATTCCCAAAAAATATTTTTTTTAAATATTTAACTTTCACACATTAAAGTCCAATACAGCTAATGAAAGACACAGATCTTGTGAATCCAGCCAACATGTCCAATTTTTAAAATGTTTTACAGGGAAGACACAATATGTAAAGATGTACATCTATTACCTAAAAACACATTAGCATAATCCACCATCTTTTATTTGTCCACCAACACCAGTAGCTATCACCAATTCGGCTAAACTAAGATATTTATAGCCCCTAACCAAGAAAAAAACTCATCAGATGACAGTCTGATAACATATTTATGGTATGGGATAGGTTTTGTTAGAAAAATGTGCATATTTCAGGTAGATGGCATAGGTTACAATTGCACCCACCGTCACAAATGGACTAGAATAACTACATAGAGCAACGTGTTTACCTACTTACTAATCATCAAACATTTCGTAAAAATACACAGCATACACTAATCGAAAGACACAGATCCTGTGAATACAGACAATATTTCAGATTTTCTAAGTGTCTTACAGCGAAAACACAATAAATCGTTATATTAGCATAGCACAGGTGTAAACATTACCCCAGCATTAATTCTAGCCAAAGTGAGCGATAACGTCAACATCGCCAAAATATATTATTTTTTTCACTAACCTTCTCAGAATTCTTCAGATGACACCCCTGTAACATCACATTACAACATGCATATACAGTTTGTTTCTAAAATGTGCATATTTAACCACCAAAATCATGGTTAGACAATGGGGAAAGTAGCCCAGCTGGTGAGAAAATGTCCGTGCGCCATATTAGACAGTGATCTACTCTTATACATAAATACTCATAAACGTGACTAAAAAATATAGGGTGGACATCGATTGATAGACAATTTAATTCTTAATACAATCGCGGAATTACATTTTTTAAATTATCCTTACTTTTCAATACAGTTTGCGCCAAGCGAAGCTACGTCAAAAAACATGGCGTCCTAAGCCACTAACATTTTTCGACAGAAACACGATTTATCATAATAAAAATGTCCTACTTTGAGCTGTTCTTCCATCAGTATCTTGGGCAAAGGATCCTTTCTTGGGTATAATCGTCTTTTGGTGGAAAGCTGTCCTCTTGCCATGTGGAAATGCCAACTGCGTTCAGCATGAACTGGAAGCGTGCCCGGCGATTCACAGCGTTTCAGAAATAAATGTCCCAAAATCGCACTAAACGGATATAAATTGCTATAAAACGCTTTAAATTAACTACGTTATGATGTTTTTAACTCCTATAACGAGTCTTAACATGACCGGAGAAAGATTACTCCCAACACTAATGCTTGGAACAGGTGCGGGTCGGTGTCCTCCACGCGCGTGACGCACCAATAAAAGAGTTGCTAGCTACAGGGTTTTTTAATTTATAGTGCCTGTGAACGCGCAATCGACCCCATTCAAATCGTCATCACGTAAAGGCATCCAGGGGAAGACGTAAGCAGTGTCCGTATACTCATAGCAATAACTGTGGCCTTTTAACTGACTCCAGATCAGGGGCCAAAATTTCTGAAATCTGACTCCATGTCAGGGAAATTGCTGTAGAATGGGTTCTGTTCCACTTAGAGACAAAATTTCAACTCCTATAGAAACTATAGACTGTTTTCTATCCAATAATAATAATAATATGCATATTGTACGATCAAGAATTTTGTGGGAAGCCGTTTCAAAAATTACACGATTAGCATAAATAGTGACAACAGCGCCCCCAGCCTCAACAGGCTAAACATCTTCTACCCCCAAGCCATAAGACTGCTAAACATCTTCTACCTACAAGACATAAGACTGCTAAACATCTTCTACCCCCAAGACATAAGACTGCTAAACATCTTTTACCCCCAAGCCATAAGACTGCTATACATCTTCTACCTACAAGACATAAGACTGCTAAACATCTTCTACCCCCAAGCCATAAGACTGCTAAACATCTTCTACCCCCAAGCCATAATACTGCTAAACAGCTTCTACCCCCAAGCCCTAAGACTGCTAAACAGCTTCTACCCCCAAGCCCTAAGACTGCTTAACAGCTTCTACCCCAAGACATAAGACTGCTAAACAGCTTCTACCCGAAGACATAAGACTGCTAAACAGCTTCTACCCCAAGACATAAGACTGCTGTACAGCTTCTACCCCCAAGCCATAAGACTGCTAAACATCTTCTACCCCCAAGCCATAAGACTGCTAAACAGCTTCTACCCCCAAGCCATAAGAATGCTGTACAGCTTCTACCCCCAAGCCCTAAGACTGCTGTACAGCTTCTACCCCCAAGCCCTAAGACTGCTGTACAGCTTCTACCCCCAAGCCATAAGACTGCTAAACATCTTCTACCCCCAAGCCCCAAGCCCTAAGACTGCTAAACAGCTTCTACCCCCAAGCCATAAGAATGCTGTACATCTTCTACCCCCAAGCCCCAAGCCCTAAGACTGCTAAACAGCTTCTACCCCCAAGCCCTAAGACTGCTGTACAGCTTCTACCCCCAAGCCATAAGACTGCTAAACAGCTTCTACCCCCAAGCCCTAAGCCTCCTAAACATCTTCTACCTCCAAGCCATAAGACTGCTGTACAGCTTCTACCCCCAAGCCATAATACTGCTAAACAGCTTCTTCCGCCAAGCCATAAGACTGCTAAACAGCTTCTACCCCCAAGCCATAAGAATGCTGTACAGCTTCTACCCCCAAGCCCTAAGACTGCTGTACAGCTTCTACCCCCAAGCCCTAAGACTGCTGTACAGCTTCTACCCCCAAGCCATAAGACTGCTGTACAGCTTCTACCTCCAACCCATAAGACTGCTAAACATCTTCTACCCCCAAGCCCTAAGACTGCTAAACAGCTTCTACCCCCAAGCCATAAGAATGCTGTACAGCTTCTACCCCCAAGCCCTAAGCCTGCTAAACATCTTCTACCTCCAAGCCATAAGACTGCTGTACAGCTTCTACCCCCAAGCCATAATACTGCTAAACAGCTTCTACCCCCAAGCCATAAGACTGCTAAACATCTTCTACCCCCAAGCCATAAGACTGCTAAACAGCTTCTACCCCCAATACATAAGTCTGCTAAACATCTTCTACCCCAAGACATAAGACTGCTAAACAGCTTCTACCCCCAAGCCATAAGACTGCTAAACATCTTCTACCTACAAGACATAAGACTGCTAAACATCTTCTACCCCCAATCCATAAAGCTGCTAAACATCTTCTACCCCCAAGACATAAGACTGCTAAACATCTTCTACCCCCAAGACATAAGACTGCTAAACAGCTTCTACCCCCAAGCCATAAGACTGCTAAACAGCTTCTACCCCCAAGACATAAGACTGCTAAACATCTTCTACCCCCAAGCCCTAAGACTGCTAAACATCTTCTACCCCCAAGCCATAAGACTGCTAAACAGCTTCTACCCCCAAGCCATAAGACTGCTAAACAGCTTCTACCCCAAGACATAAGACTGCTAAACATCTTCTACCCCCAAGCCATAAGACTGCTAAACATCTTCTACCCCAAGACATAAGACTACTAAACAGCTTCTACCCACAAGACATAAGACTGCTAAACATCTTCTACCCCCAAGACATAAGACTGCTAAACATCTTCTACCCCCAAGACATAAGACTGCTAAACATCTTCTACCCCAAGACATAAGACTGCTAAACAGCTTCTACCCACAAGACATATGACTGCTAAACAGCTTCTACCCCCAAGCCATCAGACTGTTGAACAGTTCATCAAATGCTATTTACATTGACCCTCTATTGTTTTCTTTTTTCTCTTTATTGTTTTGCACTGACTCCCATGCACTAGACTCTACGCACACATTTACACATACTACATTGACACACACACACACACACGCTCTCACACACACACGCTCTCACACATAGACACAGTTTCACACTTCACATACGCTGATGCTACTTTGTTTATTAATTATCCTGATTGCCTAGTTACTTTTACCACTATCTACGTGTACATACCATATTAACTCAATGACCTCAACTCCCTGGTAGCCCTGCACATTGACTCTGTACTGGTATTCCTTGAACATAGCCTCGTTATTGTTTTTGTTGTGTTACTATTTCATTTTATATTCAGCAAATATTTGTCATATTTCATAACTCAGCACTGTTGGGACTGGGCTCGGAAGTAAGCAATTCATTGTAAAGTCTACACCTGTTGTATTCGGCACAAGTGACCAATAAAATGTCATTTGATTTGCGTGGCGCTGCAGCCATAGAGATCCTGTAATGTATCTACTGTATGTGACTGTAGGAATTGAGATCCTGTAATGTACCTACTGTATATGACTGTAGCCATAGAGATCCTGTAATGTATCTACTGTATATGACTGTAGGAATAGAGATCCTGTAATGTATCTACTGTATATGACTGTAGGAATAGAGATCCTATAATGTACCTACTGTATATGACTGTAGCCATAGAGATCCTATAATGTACCTACTGTATATGACTGTAGCCACAGAGATCCTGTAATGTATCTACTGTATGTGACTGTAGCCATAGAGATCCTGTAATGTACCTACTGTATATGACTGTAGCCACAGAGATCCTGTAATGTATCTACTGTATGTGACTGTAGGAATAGAGATCCTATAATGTACCTACTGTATATGACTGTAGCCACAGAGATCCTGTAATGTATCTACTGTATATGACTGTAGCCACAGAGATCCTGTAATGTATCTACTGTATGTGACTGTAGGAATAGAGATCCTATAATGTACCTACTGTATATGACTGCAGCCAGAGATCCTGTAATGTACCTACTGTATATGACTGTAGCCATAGAGATCCTGTAATGTACCTACTGTATATGACTGTAGCCATAGAGATCCTGTAATGTACCTACTCTATATGACTGTAGCCATAGAGATCCTGTAATGTACCTACTCTATATGACTGTAGCCAAAAAACCTTAACAACCTCTAGAGATGGCTACTCAGTCGCTATGCTGGAATATTGCTTGATGCTGATTCGCTTGATGTATCATCTAAAATATAGTACAGTATAGTAACAATGGCGCCGGAGACGGCTGATGTTTTACGTGTCCCCAACCGATTGTGTTTTTTTGTGTTGTTTGTAACTTTTTTTAAACTTATTTTGTCTATAATGTTGCCGCTACCGTCTCTTATGACCAAAAATAACTTCTGGACATCAGGACCGCAATTTCTCACCACGGACTGGCATAATCCTTTTTTTCCTTTAACGAGTCTGATGAGCCCAATGCAAATGATATACTGCTTTCTCTGGAACAGGCCCAGATCCCCATGATTTGCGTGAATAGGAGGTGGAGAAAAAGGGGCCAGAGGGCGGGCTGCCTTCTGAGAATTCGTAGGCGATCAAATAAACCTCCACTTCCTTCCGTTCTGCTAGCAAACGTGCAATCTTTGGATAATAAAATACAGTATTTGACCTAAGCGGAAGATTAAACTACAAACGGGACATTCAAAACTGTAATATGTTATGCTTCACGGAGTCGTGGCTGAACGACGACACTGTTGACATACAGCTGGTTGGTTATACGCTGTATCGGCAGGATAGAACAGCGGAGTCTGGTAAGACAAGGAGCGGCGGACTATGTATTTTTTTAAATAACAGCTGGTGCACAATATCTAAGGAAGTCTAGAGCTTTTGCTCGTCTGAGTTATCTCATGCTAAGCTGTAGACCACACTGTCTACCTAGAGAGTTTTCACCACACTGTTTAAATACCACCACAGACTGAGGCTGGCACTAAGACAGCATTGAATGAGCTGAATTCCGCCATAAGTAAACAAGAAAACGCTCACCCAGAGGCGGCGCTCCTAGTAGCCGGGGAGTTTAATGCAGGTAAACTTAAATCCGTTTTACCAAATTTCTATCAGCATGTTCAATGTGCAACAGGAGGGGGAAAAACTCTGGACCCCCTTTACTTCACACACAGAGACACATACAAAGCTCGCCCTCACCCTCCATTTGGCAAATCTGACCATAATTCTATCCTCCTGATTCTTGCTTACAAGCAAAAGCAGGAAGCACCAGTGACTAGACCAATAAAAAAGTGGTCAGATGAAGCAGATGCTAAGTTACAGGACTGTTATGCTAGCACAGACTGGTATATGTTCCAGGATTCCTCCAATGGCATTGAGTAGTACACCGCATCAGCCATTGGCTTCATCAATAAGTGCATGGATGACGTCGTCCCCACAGTGACCGTACGTACATACCCCAACCAGAAGCCATGGATTACAGGCAGCATCCGCACTGAGCTGCCGCATTCAAGGATTGGGACTCTAATCTGGAAATGTATAAGATATCCCGCTATGCACTCAGACGAACCATAAAATAAGCAAAGTGTCTATACAGGATTAAGATTGAATCGCACTACACCGGCTCTGGCGCTCGTCGGATGTGGCAGAGCTTGAAAACTATTACGGACTACAAAGGGAAACCCAGACGCGAGCTGCCCAGTGACACGAGCCTACCATATGAGCTAAACTACTTCTATGCTCGCTTCGAGGCAAATAACACTGAAACATGCATGAGAGAACCAGCTGTCCCTGAAGACTGTGTGGTCACGCTCTCCGCAGCCGATGTGAGTAAGACCTTTAAACAGGTTAACATTCACAAGGCCGCGGGCCAGACGGATTATGAGGACGTGTTCTGCGAATATACGCTGACCAACTAGCAAGACTCTTCACTGACATTTTCAACCTCTCCGAGTCCGTATTACCAACACGTTTTAATCAGACAACCATAGTCCATGTGTCCATGAACACTAAGGTAACCTGCCTAAATGACTACCGACCCGTAGCACTCAAGTCTGTAGCCATGAAGGGCTTTGAAAGGCTGGTCATGGCTTACATCAACACCATTATCCAGAAACCCTAGACCCACTCCAATTTGCATACCGCCCAAACAGATGATGCAATCTCTATTGCACTCCACAATGCCCTTTCTCACCTGGACAAAAGGAACACTTATGTGAGAATGCTATTCATTGACTACAGCTCAGCGTTCAACACCATAGTGCCCTCAAAGCTCATCACTAAGCTAAGGACCCTGGGACAAAACACCTCCCTCTGCAACTGGATCCTGGACTTCCTGACGGGCTGCCCCCATGTGGTAAGGGTAGGTAACAACACATCCGCCACGCTGATCTTCAACACGGTGGCCCCACAGGGGTGCGTGCTCTGTCCCCTCCTGTACTCCCTGTTCACTCATGACTGCACGGCCAGGCACAACTCCAACACCATCATTAAATTTGCCGATGACACAACAGTGGTAGGCCTGATCACCGACAACATCGAGACAGCCTATAGGGAGGAGGTCAGAGACCTGGTCGTGTGGTGCCAGGACAGCAACTTCTCCCTCAATGTGATCAAGTCAAAGAAGATGATTGTGGACTACAGGATTAAGAGGACCAAGCACGCCCCCGTTCTTAATAACAGGGCTGCAGTGGAGCAGGTTGAGAGTCTCAAGTTCCTTGGTGTCCACATCACCAACAAACTAATATAGTCCAAGCACACCAAGACAGTCGTGAAGAGGGCACGACAAAACCAATCTCCCCTAGGAGACTGAAATTATTTGGCATGGGTCTTCAGATCCTAAAAAGGTTCTACAGCTGCACCATTGAGAGCATCCTGACTGGTTGCATCACTGCCTGGTATGGCAACTGCTCGGCCTCCGACCGCAAGGCACTACAGAGGGTAGCTTGGCCCCAGTGCTTCCTGCCATCCAGGACCTCTATACCAAGCGGTGTCAGAGGATAGCCCTAAAAATTGTCAAAGACTCCAGTCACCCTAGTCATAGACTTTTCTCTCTGATATCGCATGGCAAGCGGTATCGGAGCGCCAAGTCTAGGTCCAAGATACTTCTAAACAGCTTCAACGCCCAAGCCATAAGACTCCTGAACATCTAATCTAATCTAATCTAATCCAGTCTCCCCACTGGAGAGCAGTGGGGAGACCAGGAAGAGGGATTCATCGAAATGATTTGGAAAATCTATCCACTACCACCATAATGGTGGTGAAACCATCAGAGGGGGGAAGATCGGTTACAAAGTCAATGCACAGATGTGACCAAGGTTGCTGAGGCACAGGCAGCGTCAGGAGCCTTCTGGAGGGACTTGGTTTGAGCACATACAGAACAGGAGTGGACATCCCGAGTGGGCCACCAGTACTTCTCAGAATTGGAGTTAATGGTGCGAGAAATACCTGGATGTCCAGCAACAACAGCTTTGTGTGCTCAGGTCAGCAGCCAATCCCTTATCCCTGTGGACAATTCGGGAGGACAATTCCGGGGTCCGGGGAGCGGGCTCCCTCTAGAGCCTGGTGGATGTCCACATCTATGTCCCAAACCACTGGACCTACGACTCAGGAGGATAAGATTATGGGTGCCCTCTGGACAGGAACCTCTCCCAAATCGTAGATATGGGACAGGGCATCGGCCTTGATGTTCTTAGAACCTGAAGTCGAACCTGGTGAAGAAAAGAGCCCACCTGGTTTGGCGCGGATTCAGTCTCCTTGCTGTCCGTATGTACTCTATGTTTCCGATGGTCGGTGAGGATGACGAATGGTTCCTTGGCACCCTCCAGCCAGTGTCGCCATTCCTCTGATCAACTTCACCGACAGGAGCCCCCGATCACCGACGTCGTAATTCTTCTCTGCAGAGGACAGCACAAGGATACCATTTCAATGGGTTACTCTGTCTTTGTGACAAAACTGTCCCGACGCCCACCTCAGATGCGTCTACCTCAACCACAAAAGGTAGCTTGGATCTTTGTGTTTTAGCATGGCGGCTGAGGTGAAAGGCCTCATCGGCTGCTGGAGACCACAGCAACCTATGAGGCCCACCCTTGAGGTGTGAGGTGAGAGGGGCGGCAATGGCACTGAAGTTCCTGATGAAGCGGCGGTAGAAGTTGGCAAACCCCAAAACCACTGTAACCCCTTGATGGTGGTTGGGACTGGCCATGACCTTAGCGCATCTACCTTCTTGTCCTCCAACTTCACTCCCTGCGGGCTGATTTGGTAACCCAAGGAGGATACAGCCCTCTTATGGAATTGGCACTTCTCCACCTAGACGAACAGGTGATTGGCCAATAGGCGTTCCAGGACTGCTCGAACGTGGGTGATGTGATCCTACAGGTTGGTCGAGAAGATCAGGATGTCATCGATGTATACAATCACCTGACGTCCGAGCATGTCCCTGAACACCTTGTTGATGAATGCCTGGAAAACCGACGGAGCATTGGCTAAGCCAAAGGGCATAAAGTACTCCTATTGACCAGACATCGTGCTGAACACCGTCTTCCACCCCTCCCCCTCCCGGATGTGGATGAGATTATAGGCACTCCGCAGATCCAGTTTGGTGAAGAACTGTGCCCCGCGGAGCCGTTCGATGGCACCAATGGAAGAGTGTACCGATACTTCGTGGTGATGTCATTGAAGTAATCGATACATGGGCGTAATCCTCCCTCCTTCTTGGCCACGAAGAAGAAACCATGAGACGCAGGAGACATGGATGTGCGTATGAAACCCTGTTGGAGCGCCTCTTGAACGTAATCCTCCATGACCTGGGTCTCAGCCACAGACAGAGGGTACAGTAGATGCATCTGCGCGGAGGTGTAGCACCGGGAAACAGGTCATGACATAGTCCCAGGGCCGATGATGAGGGAGACAGATAGCACAGGTCTTGGAGAATACCTGCCTTAGGTCCTGGTATTCCTCTGCGATGTTGGGCTGATAGGCCACCACAGGACTCTTAACCTACGTGGAACCACAGGGGACAGGAAAACAGGTCTTCCGGCAATCAGGTGACCAGTGTTATTCTCATCCTCGACCATGGCGTTGGAGCCAAGGGAGGCCGAGGATGATTTTGTGAACTGGTGCACTGGTGATGAGGAAGGGGATGTTCTTCTGGTGATTGGACTCCACGGTGAGGGTAGGTGATGTGTGTGATGGTTCCAGATCCTAATGGCCAACAGTCGAGACCTTGAACCGGAAAAGACGAGGAGAGTGGGTAGATGGTAATGTTGAGGGAGGAGGCAAGGGTCTGATATATAAAAAGTTCCCTGCGGTGCCGGAATCCACTAAAGCTGTAGACACAGTACATGAAGGATAGGCAAGGGCTGATTTCAAAGTTTTATTGCTAACCTACAAAGCATTACATGGGCTTGCTCCTACCTATCTATCCAATTTAGTCCAGCCGTAGATACTTACACGTACGCTATGGTCACAAGACACAGGCCTCCTAATTGTCCCTAGAATTTCTAAGCAAACAGCTGGAGGCAGGGCTTTCTCCTATGGAGCTAAATTTTTATGGAATGGTCTGCCTATCCATGTGAGAGACGCAGACTCTGTCTCAACTTTTAAGTCTTTATTGAAGACTCATCTCTTCAGTAGGTCCTATGATTGAGTGTAGTCTGGCCCAGGAGTGTGAAGGTGAACGTAAAGACACTGGAGCAACGATCCGCCCTTGCTGTCTCTGCCTGGCCGGTTCCCCTCTCTCCACTAAGATTCTCTGCCTCAAACCCTATTACAGGGGCTGAGTCACTGGCTTACTGGTGCTCTTCCATGTCGTCCCTAGGAGGGTTGCGTCACTTGAGTGGGTTGAGTCATTGACGTGGTCTTCCTGTCTGGGATGGCGCCCCCCCCCCCCCCCCCCTCTTTGTAGGCTATACTCGGCCTTGTCTCAGGATGGTAAGTTGGTGGTTGAAGATATCCCTCTAGTGGTGTGGGGGCTGTGCTTTGGCAAAGTGGGTGGGGTTATATCCTGCCTGTTTGGCCCTGTCCGGGGGTATCATCGGATGGGGCCACAGTGTCTCCTGACCCCTCCTGTCTCAGCCTCCGGTATTTATGCTGCAGTAGTTTATGTGTCGGGGGGCTAGGGTCAGTCTGTTATATCTGGAGTATTTCTCCTGTTATCCGGTGTCCTGTGTGAATTTAAGTATGCTCTCTCTAATTCTCTCTTTCTTTCTTTCTTTCTCTCAGAGGACCTGAGCCCTAGGACCATGCCTCAGGACTACCTGGCATGATGACTCCTTGTTGTCCCCAGTCCACCTGGCCATGCTGCTGCTCCAGTTTCAACTGTTCTGCCTGCAGCTATGGAACCCTGACCTGTTCACTGTGATTAACTTTATTTGACCATGCTGGTCATTTATGAACATTTGAACATCTTTGTCATGTTCTGTTATAATCTCCAACCGGCACAGCCAGAAGAGGACTGGCCACCCCTCATAGCCTGGTTCTTCTCTAGGTTTCTTCCTAGGTTTTGGCCTTTCTAGGGAGTTTTTCCTAGCCACCGTGCTTCTACACCTGCATTGCTTGCTGTTTGGGGTTTTAGGCTGTGTTTCTGTACAGCACTGTGATATATCAGCTGATGTAAGAAGGGCTATATAAACAAATTTGATTTGATTTGATTTGACAGTCAGCCAGAGTGATGGACACCAAAAAGAGTCTCGTGGGAAGAGTTGAATCTGGAATACTCACTCCTGGTCCAGGGGATGGAACATCATGTGACCGTCCCTCTGCTCTAGTGGATCCCGGATTCTGAAGTACCGGACACCGCTGGAGCTTGTGCCCTCCTTGCCCACAGTACAGACATAGCCCCAGCTGTATCCGTCTGCGTCGTTCTGCCGCGGAAAGGCGTGTGACCCCTACCTCCATGGGTTCAGGCTCTGAGAATGCAGACGCTCCCGGAGAAGGTTATCCAGACGGATGGCAATCACAATGAGTGTGTCCAGGGTGAGGTTGTCATCCTGACAGGCCAGTTCTGTCTGGACCTTCTTGCGCAGCCCTCTTCTAAATAGAGTGAGAAGTGCTGGCTCATTCCATCCACTGGAAGCTGCTACTGTCCGGAATGTGAGCGCATACTCACCAGCCGTCTGATTCCCCTGCTGTAGCTGAAGCAGACGCTCACCTCCTTCTCTGCCCTCCGAGGGATTATCAAAAATGCATTTCAACAGAACCATGAACCCCTCATAAGAATCTAGCTCCTCCTTCTCTCTCCCAGACGGAGCCCATTACAATGCCCGCCTGGTCAGCAGAGAAATAACCATGGCAACCTTGGACCTCTCAGTGGTGGGGGCTCCCAACTGGTATGAAAAATAGAGGGAGCACTGAAGGAGGAAGCCGTGGCATTTGGATGATGTACCATTGTATTCCTCCGGGAGAGATAGACGGGCATCGCTGACCTGAGTGGGTTGCTGAATGGGCTGCTGCTCTGGCTCGCTGGGTAGACTGGCTCTAGAGTGTCCTTCGCTGCTGGGCTGCAACGTCTCTAGGGGTGTTCGAGACACTGCAGACTGTGGAGAACCTCTTCCATGGCCGTCCCCAGTTGAGCCAGCTGGTCATGGTGTTGATGTAGAAGGTACCCTTGGTCGTCAACCGTCTGAGAGATATCCAATTTTACTGCTGCTTCCATAGTTTGAGTTGGTATTCTGTAATGATGAAGCTGTGAGTTGGGAAGCAGGTGCAGGTGAAATGGTTAATAAAACCAGGAATGAGACAATTCCATATGGCTACATGCCGGTACACAAGCATAATACCAACTGGTGAGTGGACATGAGGGAGTGACTTATAAAGGGGAGGAAATGATGAAGGTAATGAAGTACAGGTGTGTATCATTATGATGAACAGGTGTGTGTAATGATGAGTACCATGTGTGCGTAATGATGAATCCCAGGACCGGTGGTAGGTATTCCGGTGACATCGTACGCCCGAAGGGAGGAGCAAGAGAAGATGTGACAGGTGTCTACAGGTTTAAAGGTTTTCGCTCTTCCATAGTGCCTTGCTGTCGGATGCCAAGCAGTTTCCATACCAAGCTGTGATGCAGCCAGTCAAGATGCTCTCAATGGTGCAGCTGTAAAACTTTGTGAGAATCTGAGGGCCCATACCGAATCTTTTCAGCCTCCTGATGCGTTGTCATGCCCTCTTCACGACTGTGTTGGTGTGTGTGGCCCATGATAATTCCTTAGTGATGTGGACACCGAGGATCTTGACGCTCTAAACCTGCTCCACTACAGCCCCATCGATGTGGATGGGCCGTGTTTGGCCCTCCGTTTCCTATAGTCCACGATCAGCCCTATTTGTCTTGCTGACATTGAGGGAGAGGTGCCAGGACAACTCCTGGCACCACACTGCTAGGTCTCTGACCTCCTCCCTGTAGGCTGTCTCATCAGCATCTGTGATCAGGCCTACCACCGTCATGTCATCAGCAGACTTAATGATGATGTTGGAGTCGTGCGTGAACAGGGAGTATAGGAGGGGACTAAGTATGCACCCCTGAAGGGCCCCTATGTTGAGGGTCAGCAGGGCAGATGTGTTGTTGCTTTTATTATTTATTATTTATCCATTATTTTACCAGGTAATTTGACTGAGAACATATTCTCATTTACAGCAGCAACCTGGGGAATAGTTACAGGGGAGAGGAGGGGGATGAATGAGCCAATCGTAAACTGGGGATTATTAGGTGACCATGATGGTTTGAGGGCCAGATTGGGAATAAAGCCAGGACACCATGGGATCTTTATTGACCTCAGAGAGTCAGGACACCCGTTTAACGTCCCATCCGAAAGACGGCACCTTACACAGGGCAGTGTCCCCAATCACAGCCTTGGGGCATTGGGATATTTTTTAGACCAGAGAAAAGAGTGCCTCCTACTGGCCCTCGAACACCACTTCCAGCAGCATCTGGTCTCCCATCCAGGGACTGACCAGGACCAACCCTGCTTATCTTCAGAAGCAAGCCAGCAGGGTGGTATGCTGCTGGTTTACCCTCACCACCTGGGGACGGCCCATCGGGAATTCCAAGGTTCGGGTGTGGAATGTGGGATGTGTTTAGTCCCAGAGTCCTTAGCTTAGTGATGAGCTTGGAGGGCAGTATAGACGGGTTGGTTGTTTTGTTTGGGCACTGTGACTATGGTGGTCTGCTTGAAACATGTAGGTATTACAGACTGGGTCAGGGAGAGGTTGAAATGTCAGTGAAGACTCTTGCCAGTTGGTCATTGCATGCTCTGAGTATGCGTCCTGGTAATGTGTCTAGCCCTGCAGACTTATGAATGTATTACTTGTTTAAAGGTCTTACTCCTAAAGAGCTACTTCAGGATTTGGGTGACACCCCTGTCCTAGGGGGTCCAGAGCTCTTGGGGGTGTAATTGTTCCAGTAGATGGTGGTGCTGGAGGCCACTGTGCACAGATTGCGTCCAGAGACCCCCTATCTGACTGATACAGTTTCAGCTGGAGATTGTTCATGTGACTGTGATGTGTTGCCTCCACATCATTGTGTTACAATATCAATAACTCAACATAGGAGATAGATCCACTGGCACAGTTAGGGGGTATGTGTCTTTCAGTGAGGTTGGTCAGCTTGTGCGTCTTCTCTCCCTTATTAAATGCTTGACCTGTAAAAAGACTGATAGAGACAGGATTGGATGGATAATATTAACAAAAGCGGATAGCAATGATAAGATTCCATTGTGCAAAACATTCTGATGGTGGAACAGTATTTTATGATACCCAGCCACCAACACCCTTCTTCCCATTCAGTTTATCCTTGAACCCCTGATATCATTAAGGATTTGTCTGGCGACCTCCCGTTTGAAAACATAAGTCACAGTACCTGGTCAACCTTGATATTTAGCAAAAAATAACATCTCAGTTGATCCTATTTGTTTGTGCTGCTAGGGGTCTCCTACTTTCCTCTTCTCGTTCAAATTTTTATGCAGTAGCTCAACAAACAGGCAGAATCATATAAGCCCTTCAACAGTGTTATTACTTGTTGATTCAACATGCCACAGAAGCTGGCTAGCATAACTCTCCATGTCAAGGATTAGCATGCTTACAGCGCGGATTAGCCGAGACCGGAGCGAGACTGAGCCTCACTCTGATCCATGACTACTAACTCCCCTTTCTTACAGATGAAAACAGCAACAGAATGGCAGAAAAACTTTTAATCACAAAGGTATTTGAATAGAAGTAGATTGCCGTGTCAATGTTAACTATTCCTACACTGAACTAAGGTAGCCTGGTGTTGTCTTGCCATTTTGCCCACAGCACAAACAGATGTGGAACCAAGCTAGAACTAAAGACCATAACTCAGGTAGAGAATCTGTCGGTGGGTTCAGCCAAGAATAGGATCAAACATGGAGCAAGTAACAGCTGTACAGTATTCAGATGTAGTCTGGGTCCCAATGACACCCTATTACCAACAGCTGTACAGTATTCAGATGTAGTCTGGGTCCCAATGACACCCTATTACCAACATCTGTACAGTATTCAGATGTAGTCTGGGTCCCAATGACACCTTATTACCAACAGCTGTACAGTATTCAGATGTAGTCTGGGTCCCAAATTACACCTTATTACCAACAGCTGTACAGTATTCAGATGTAGTCTGGGTCCCAATGACACCCTATTACATATATAGTGCACTGCTTTTGACAGGAGCCCCATGGTTTATTGGTTTATTCTGATGTCACGCCCTGACCATAGAGAGCCCTCGGAGTTCTCTATGGTGTTTTAGGTCAGGGCGTGACTAGGGGGTGTTCTAGTCATTATTTTCTATGTTGGTGTGAGTATGGTTCACAATTGGAGGCAGCTAATGATCGTTGCCTCTAATTGGGGATCATACTTAGTGTGGTCCGTTTCCCACCTGAGTTGTGGGATATTGTTTTGTCACCAGCTCCCGCACCGGAGCCGCCACCGACGCTAGTTGCCTACCCTAACCCTCCTCATCCAGGTTCAGGTTTTGCGGTCGGAGTCCACACCTTTGGGGGGGGTACTGTCATGCCCTGACCATAGAGAGCCCTCGGGGTTGTGACTAGGGGGTGTTCTAGTCGTTATTTTCTATGTTGGTGTGAGTATGGTTCCCAATTGGAGGCAGCTGATGATCGTTGCCTCTAATTGGGGATCATACTTAGTGTGGTCCGTTTCCCACCTGCGTTGTGGGATATTGTTTAGTCTAGTGCCAGTGTACGCTACGAACTAGCACGTTCGTTTAGTTATTTGTTTGAAGTTTCACCTCAATAAATATGTGGAACTCTACTCACGCTGCGCTTTGGTCCACTCATTATAACAAACGTGACATCCGATCTCTATTAACTGTTGCTGAAGTAGAAACTATTCTTCCTGGGGTCCACAAAAAACACCAAACATGACAACTAACAAAGCACCGATACACTGATAGACAAGGACAGTCACACACATTTTAAATTCAAACAATAAATACAAAAACAAATAATAATAATAATTGTACAAACAATACCCCAAACATGATGTATGTTAAACCGTGTGTTTGTGAGTGTGTGGCCCCTCACAGTCCCAGCCGTTCCATAAAATGTTGTTTAATATATTTTTAAAGGTAATTTTGCTGTTTGGGGGAATAATTTGATATGGAAGGGAGTTCCATGTGATCATGGCTCTGTATAATACTGTGCGTTGCCATGAATTCATTTTGGACTTGGTGGCATGTCTTGTGGAGTATGTATGGATGTCTGAGTCTGAGCATGAAAACTAGAAAAGAAGCAGCTAATAGCTAATCTCTCGTCAACCCTCAACCAGTAAAGACCGGCATGCATGTTGTTAGTAGTTATGTATAGTTATGTATAGTTTAGTTATGTATGTGCAGTTAAGGGCAAGGCGTGGTGCTCTATTTTGAGCAAGCTGCAGTTTTGCTAGGTCTTTTCTTGCTGCACTTTATCATATTACCGGACAATAATCAAGATGGGATAAGACCAGAGCCTGAACAACTAGTACAGTTGAGTTTGTGTAAAAACACAGAACATCCTTTTTATAACAGACCCCCCCCCCCCCCCATTGTCACAACAACTTTGTCAATATGACTTGACCATGATAATTGAGCATCCAATGTTATAACTAGGAGTTTAGCTTCCTCAACTTGCTCAACTCCAACTGAGGTCTTAGAGAATGTTTTGAACCAAATAAGTCAACTGCCCTGAGGGACACCGCACTGTACGTATCTGATGTTAGAGAAACTTCCATTGAAGAACACTCTCTGGATTCTATTGGATACATAACTCTCCAGCCATGTGATGGCAGGTGATGTAAATCCATAGCAAGTGAGTTTTTCAATAGCTGTTTATGATCAATAACATCAAAGGCTGCACTGAAATCTAACAATATAGCTCCAACTATCATCTTATTATCCATTTATTTGAACCAATCATCTGTCATCGGAGTCAGTGCAGTGCAAGTGTTGTGTGCACTACTCTGTATGCATGCTGAAAGTCAGTAATTAACTTGTTCTCTGAAAAATAGCATTGTAATTTATTTGGTCCTTCACAATTCTCTCCATCAGTTTACTAAGAAGAGGCAGCAAACTAACTGGGTGGCTGTTAAAGTCAGAAAAGTGTCCTTTACTATTTTTTGGAAGTGGAATTACTTTAGCTTCCTTCCACGCCTGTGTACACAGATATACTGGTTAAATATATACTGTAGCAAATAGGGGTGGCCTTACAGTCTGCTGTCATTCTCAATAGTTTCCCATCAATGTTGTCTATACCTGGTGGCTTATTAATATTGATGGATAACAATGTATTTTCCACCTCTCCTACACTAACTTGACCAAATTCAAAACAGCAATCCTTCTCTTTCATTATTAGATATTTTATACAAAAATATGATGCTTCACTGTTCATTGTTGTCATTTCACTTCTGTTGTTATAAATTAACTTCAGTGGATGATGTAGATTAATTAGGTGTTCTGCCCATGATATCATTTAAGGTACTCCAAAGTATTTTTCCATTGTGTTTTATGCCATTTATCTTGGTTTGGTAGTGTAATATATTCATATTTTTGTTAAGTTTAGTCACAACATTTCTATGTTAACCAATCCCCTGAGTTGCCACCAGTTATTCCACAGAAAAACCAAACATTCACGCTCAAACACAAGTGTGCAGACCTCATGTACAGAAACTGTATTGTCTCAAACACGGCCCTTGACATTTCATTCTAATGATAAATACAGTCTGGTATGTACAATATAGTCGTATGGGAACCCTACTAATAGTTGTTTTTCTCCATCTTTCCAAGTATTAATTATGACCGAGATAATGATCACTGCTAAGAACAGTAATCTACTGTGCCAATGACGTGCAGGACACAACCTCCATTGATCAGTACAATACCCTCACAGGTATCCCATTGATCAGTACAATACCCTCACAGGTATCCCATTGATCAGTACAATACCCTCACAGGTATCCCATTGATCAGTACAATACCCTCACAGGTATCCCACTGATCAGTACAATACCCTCACAGGTATCCCATTGATCAGTACAATACCCTCACAGGTATCCCATTGACCAGTACAATACCCTCACAGATATCCCATTGACCAGTACAATACCCTCACAGGTATCCCACTGATCAGTACAATACCCTCACAGGTATCCCACTGATCAGTACAATACCCTCACAGGTATCCCACTGATCAGTACAATACCCTCACAGGTATCCCACTGATCAGTACAATACCCTCACAGGTAACCCACTGATCAGTACAATACCCTCACAGGTATCCCACTGATCAGTGCACTGTAGTTACTGGAATATACATGTTTTTTCACCTTTGTGAATGTACCGCAAGGAGACATTTAAAAGATTTATAAGGGAGTTTTTTTGTATGTATTATGCATAAAGCTAATATAGAAAGTATTAGGGTGAGTTGAGAATTGTTAGGGTAAGCATATCTGATAACTGTAAACAGGTAAATGCCATGGTGTTTACGCAGAAATAAACATACACAGAAAATAATGTATTTTAATTTTAACTTCTTATCAAGCAGCAGCAGTAGTAGAAGTAGTTACCTAGCATTGCAAAGGTCAGTTGAGAGAGTTGCTTTATCTATTAGATCATAATTATCCCACAATATCAGTTTGTTGCCACAGCATTCTCCCCTCTGACCCAAAGAGAGAAAGCCAAAGGCGATTAAATGCAATGAGATCCAAGTTGACATATAATTACTAAATGGATGTAGTCTTATTTTTTTGCTTTAATTGGCTTGCTGGCACATCTACATCATGGTATTGAGTTTGGATTCAACATGACATACAGCAATTTAACTTTCCAAAAATCAGAATATTTGTTTTCCGCATCCATTTTGCCAATAAAGTTTGTATGCCAGGAATGGGAAAAGCTCTTCATTGGACCGATTTTGCAATATCTTACCCTACACCTCTCTTTATAGAAAAGCCTCAGTATTGTACCAATATTTTGAGAAGGATGATTTTCTGGATGGAAGCTGTTATTTTTTTCAAAAGCAGAACAGTGTACAATAACAGTCAGTAAGGATATGATCTCTACAACCATTCCCGAAGGCCTGCCTGTGAGATCTGTGAGCTCTGATCATAAGAACAACCCATTGTCAGTCAGTTTCAGTCTGTCCCACAGCTTAGCCTCAGCTCAGACACGATCTACAATCCTACCATCCAGACGGTTTAAGGGATGCTAAATAAATGGCCTGTGTCACAGAAAAGTGTCTGTGTCTTGACAGGGCTCGACGTGAAGGGAGAAATGGCATTGGCTCTCCGGACCAGTAATTAATCACAGCCAGCGGCCCGGTCAGCCGAGCCGCTAACCCACTGTGACCTCATTCCAGTACACCAGGTGCTCTGAGGCTCACACAGACCTGGTCAGAGAGGCTAGGTGTGTACGAAAAGATCCTAGGGGCTAGACCTCTAGGTGTTCCACCTCATATTCTACGGAGAGGGGCTAGACCTCTAGGTGTTCCATCTCATATTCTACTGAGAGGGGCTAGACCTCTAGGTGCTCCACCTCATATTCTACTGAGAGGGGCTAGACCTCTAGGTGTTCCACCTCATATTCCACTGAGAAGGGCTAGACCTCTAGGTGTTCCACCTCATATTATACTGAGAGGGGCTAGACCTCTAGGTGTTCCACCTCATATTCTACTGAGAGGGGCTAGACCTCTAGGTGCTCCACCTCATATTCTACTGAGAGGGGCTAGACCTCTAGGTGTTCCATCTCATATTCTACTGAGAGGGGCTAGACCTCAAGGTGTTCCACCTCATATTCTACTGAGAGGTGCAAGACCTCTAGATGCTCCACCTCATCTTCTACTGAGAGGGGCTAGACCTCTAGGTGTTCCATCTCATATTCTACTGAGAGGTGCTAGACCTCTAGGTGTTCCACCTCATATTCTACTGAGAGGGGCTTGACTTCTATGTGTTCCATCTCATATTCTACTGAGAGGTGCTAGACCTCTAGGTGTTCCACCTCATATTCTACTGAGAGGGGCTAGACCTCTAGGTGTTCCATCTCATATTCTACTGAGAGGGGCTAGACCTCTAGGTGTTCCACCTGATATTCTACTGAGAGGTGCAAGACCTCTAGATGCTCCACCTCATCTTCTACTGAGAGGGGCTAGACCTCTAGGTGTTCCATCTCATATTCTACTGAGAGGTGCTAGACCTCTAGGTGTTCCACCTCATATTCTACTGAGAGGGGCTTGACTTCTATGTGTTCCATCTCATATTCTACTGAGAGGTGCTAGACCTCTAGGTGTTCCACCTCATATTCTACTGAGAGGGGCTAGACCTCTAGGTGTTCCACCTCATATTCTACTGAGAGGGGCTAGACCTCTAGGTGCTCCACCTCATATTCTACTGAGAGGGGCTAGACTTCTAGGTGTTCCACCTCAAATTCTACTGAGAGGGGCTAGACCTCTAGGTGTTCCACCTCATATTCTACTGAGAAGGGCTAGACCTCTAGGTGTTCCATCTCATATTCTACTGAGAGGGGCTAGACCTCTAGGTGTTCCATCTCATATTCTACTGAGAGGTGCTAGACCTCTAGGTGTTCCACCTCATATTCTACTGAGAGGGGCTAGACCTCTAGGTGTTCCATCTCATATTCTACTGAGAGGGGCTAGACCTCTAGGTGTTCCACCTCATATTATACTGAGGGGGGCTAGACATCTAGGTGTTCCACCTCATATTCTACTGAGAGGGGCTAGACCTCTAGGTGTTCCATCTAATATTCTACTGAGAGGTGCTAGACCTCTAGTTGTTCCACCTCATATTCTACTGAGAGGGGCTAGACCTCTAGGTGTTCCATCTCATATTCCACTGAGAAGGGCTAGACCTATAGGTGTTCCACCTCATATTCTACTGAGAGGGGCTAGACCTCTAGGTGCTCCACCTCATATTCTACTGAGAGGGGCTAGACCTCTAGGTGTTCCATCTCATATTCTACTGAGAGGGGCTAGACCTCAAGGTGTTCCACCTCATATTCTACTGAGAGGTGCAAGACCTCTAGATGCTCCACCTCATCTTCTACTGAGAGGGGCTAGACCTCTAGGTGTTCCATCTCATATTCTACTGAGAGGTGCTAGACCTCTAGGTGTTCCACCTCATATTCTACTGAGAGGGGCTTGACTTCTATGTGTTCCATCTCATATTCTACTGAGAGGTGCTAGACCTCTAGGTGTTCCACCTCATATTCTACTGAGAGGGGCTAGACCTCTAGGTGTTCCATCTCATATTCTACTGAGAGGGGCTAGACCTCTAGGTGTTCCACCTGATATTCTACTGAGAGGTGCAAGACCTCTAGATGCTCCACCTCATCTTCTACTGAGAGGGGCTAGACCTCTAGGTGTTCCATCTCATATTCTACTGAGAGGTGCTAGACCTCTAGGTGTTCCACCTCATATTCTACTGAGAGGGGCTTGACTTCTATGTGTTCCATCTCATATTCTACTGAGAGGTGCTAGACCTCTAGGTGTTCCACCTCATATTCTACTGAGAGGGGCTAGACCTCTAGGTGTTCCACCTCATATTCTACTGAGAGGGGCTAGACCTCTAGGTGCTCCACCTCATATTCTACTGAGAGGGGCTAGACTTCTAGGTGTTCCACCTCAAATTCTACTGAGAGGGGCTAGACCTCTAGGTGTTCCACCTCATATTCTACTGAGAAGGGCTAGACCTCTAGGTGTTCCATCTCATATTCTACTGAGAGGGGCTAGACCTCTAGGTGTTCCATCTCATATTCTACTGAGAGGTGCTAGACCTCTAGGTGTTCCACCTCATATTCTACTGAGAGGGGCTAGACCTCTAGGTGTTCCATCTCATATTCTACTGAGAGGGGCTAGACCTCTAGGTGTTCCACCTCATATTATACTGAGGGGGCTAGACATCTAGGTGTTCCACCTCATATTCTACTGAGAGGGGCTAGACCTCTAGGTGTTCCATCTAATATTCTACTGAGAGGTGCTAGACCTCTAGTTGTTCCACCTCATATTCTACTGAGAGGGGCTAGACCTCTAGGTGTTCCATCTCATATTCCACTGAGAAGGGCTAGACCTATAGGTGTTCCACCTCATATTCTACTGAGAGGGGCTAGACCTCTAGGTGTTCCACCTCATATTCTACTGAGAGGTGCTAGACCTCTAGGTGTTCCACCTCATATTCTACTGAGAGGGGCTAGACTTCTAGGTTATCCACCTCATATTCTACTGAGAGGGGCTAGACCTCTCGGTGTTCCACCTCATATTCTACTAAGAGGGGCTAGACCTCTAGGTGTTCCACCTCATATTCTACTGAGAGGGGCTAGACCTGTAGGTGTTCCACCTCATATTCTACTGAGAGGGGCTAGACCTCTAGGTGTTCCATCTCATATTCTACTGAGAGGGGCTAGACCTCTAGGTGCTCCACCTCATATTATACTGAGAGGGGCTAGACATCTAGGTGCTCCACCTCATATTCTACTGAGAGGGGCTAGACCTCTAGGTGTTCCATCTCATATTCTACTGAGAGGGGCTAGACCTCTAGGTGCTCCACCTCATATTATACTGAGAGGGGCTAGACATCTAGGTGCTCCACCTCATATTCTACTGAGAGGGGCTAGACCTCAAGGTGTTCCACCTCATATTCTACTGAGAGGTGCTAGACCTCTGGCTGTTACACCATAGCACATACTGAGTTCTGTGAAAGTAAGAGGTTCTTTGAGGCGCACAGCACATCAACCCTACGGAGAAGGGCTAGATATGCATCTGACATTGCACCCTATTCCCTATATAGGAATAGGGGTCTGGTTAAAAGGTAGTGCACTATATACAGAAGAGCGTGCCATTTGAGATGCAGACTACTGTATGTGTTGCACAACGAACCCTAGGGCCTGTGGAGTATTGGAAAGTCAAAGGACAGTTGTTTTCTCTGGAAGATTCATGTCAAGGCATGCAGGGTTACAATAAGTCAATACCCTGAGATTTACCTTACTTGGACGCAAGGTAATGTTGGATTTTGAGAATAGTCTGCATATTGACAGTACAGGAGAGATGATAGTCTGCCTATTGACAGTACAGGAGAGATGATAGTCAGCCTATTGACAGTACAGGAGAGATGATAGTCTGCCTATTGACAGTACAGGAGAGATGATAGTCAGCCTATTGACAGTACAGGGGAGATGATAGTCAGCATATTGACAGTACAGGAGTGATGATAGTCAGCCCATTGACAGTACAGGGGAGATGATAGTCAGCCCATTGACAGTATAGGAGAGATGATAGTCAGCCTATTGACAGTACAGGAGAGATGATAGTCAGCCTATTGACAGTACAGGGGAGATGATAGTCAGCCCATTGACAGTACAGGGGAGATGATAGTCAGCCTATTGACAGTACAGGAGAGATGATAGTCAGCCTATTGACAGTACAGGGGAGATGATAGTCAGCCCATTGACAGTACAGGGGAGATGATAGTCAGCCTATTGACAGTACAGGAGAGATGATAGTCAGCCTATTGACAGTACAGGGGAGATGATAGTCAGCCCATTGACAGTACAGGAGAGATGATAGTCAGCCCATTGACAGTACAGGAGAGATGATAGTCAGCCTATTGACAGTACAGGAGAGATGATAGTCAGCCCATTGACAGTATAGGAGAGATGATAGTTAGCCCATTGACAGTATAGGAGAGATGATAGTCAGCCTATTGACAGTATAGCAGAGATGATAGTCAGCCTATTGACAGTATAGGAGAGATGATAGTCAGCCCATTGACAGTACAGGAGAGATGATAGTCAGCCCATTGACAGTACAGGAGAGATGCAAGGTTATTGATCCAAATTGCTGGGATACTTAACAGTCTGTAATATATAGATACTATAATATATAGATACTGTAATATATAGATATTATAATATATAGATAATGTAATATATAGAGAGTATAATATATAGATTCTGTAATATATACAGTAGATACAATAATATATTGATACTATAATATATAGAGAGTATAATACATAGATACTTTAATATATAGCGAGTATAATATATAGAAATATAATATATGAGAGTATAATATATAGATTATATAATATATAGAGAGTACAATATATAGATACTATAATATGTAGAGCGTATGATATATAGATACTGTAATATATAGAGAGTATAGTATGTAGATACTATAGGGTCACGACTTAACCACAGGACTTGACTCTAGAGAGTGTAAACTTTGTGTTGTGAGCAGCACTTGGTGGAGTTTGACCAGGCCGTGTGATATTGAGTGTGATGTGGAGCGTGATATTAGTCGATGCGATACACACCGCAGGGCTCCAGCGTCATAATGACCCCTGAGCATCTCCACGGTAACAGCCTGTGACTGACAGATAGGCCTCTCAGGTGGAACATTGTCTCCGTCCTAAATGGCACCCTATTCCCTTTATATTGCACTATTTTGTACTTTTTACCCTGTGGGCTCTGTTCAAAAGTAGTGCACTATAAAGGGATAGGGAGCCAATTGGGATGTAGTCATTGTTATAGCAGCTATGGGGGTCCAGTTAGGGAAATGTATGTATTTTTCATGTGAGGGAGAGAGGGAGTGTCAGTTACAGTATGTAACCCTCCATCAGTGGGATATCTGTGGATCAATGGGCAGAATGGTAATACTGAAAATGGACTGACCCCTCAGGAGTAACTGACCCCAGATACATAACAGGAGTGGGACTGCTTATGCTGACTTAAGGAGATGCACTGTTAAGGCCCTTTGCTGCACTGTAGGAGCTAAAAAAAAGAAAGAAATCAAAGACTAGTTAAATGACATTTTAGATTTTCAAATGGGTGTAAATCAGGTTTCTGTAAGGAGCACTTTGCTTCATGCTAAAGAAATCTGTAATTTAAAAAAATGGTGGTGGAATTAAATGTAGTCACGCCCGAAACCTATAAAACGGAAATTGTTTTTTTTTGCATGTGATTTTGACAATTAGTCATTTTTAATAACATATGTCTCACTCTTGAGTAAGTCTTAATGTGTTTAACACTGCCCAAGGGTATATTATCCGATTTGAATTAATTTCCTCCTCTCCAACACAATTTCCTCCTCTCTCCTTTCCGTTCTTTTACCTCTGTGGGTCCTGTGCTGTGCAGATCTTGTATCCCTTCCAGCCCAGTCTGGCTTGTCACACTGCATTGGCCATTTCCTCAACACAACAACGCTGCCTGTCACAACTGACACCTGTTTCCTCTCTGCAATCTACCGGGGACAGAAGCTGAGCTCATCTGAGCAAACTATATATCTTCCCGTGTAAATATCCATTACCTCACTGAGCATGTCCTGTTGTCTGCCCTCTCTCCTCTTCCCCGCTTGCCCTATCTATCTGCAGAGAGGACTTGGCTGCAGCTCCAGTCTGCGGCTCCAGGATGAAGCCGGTAAAAGGAAGTTTGACAGTGGTTGAGCCTAAAGCATAGCGGATGTGTGTATCGTATCATGACATCAGTAAAAGACAGACAACACCCGCTGCATTTAAACTTAAAGGTAGGCAGAGGTAGGTAAGTGGATTCCCATTGTCTGTCTTTCTGGCCACAGAAAACATTCAAGTTCTTTAGGTTTAGAAGGAGACACAATGCCATGGAGGATTGATTTATTCACATTGCTCGTCCAATACATCTCCAGAGTAAACCCATGAAAACCTTTGATCCCAACTTGGTAAAAAGGAAAACATTTTAACATTCCATGAAAGTTACATGCCCATCTCTGTCCCCTGACTTTGTTTGATAGTCTACAGTACATTTGACTGTATATGACATCAGATAAAATAGATCTATTGACGACATACTGTATTTATGACACACTGTATTGACGACATAGTGTAGTAAAGGTATTGTGACCAAGGACATTGGGTGCTTCAACGGAAGCCTTTACATCCACACATGACCTGTCCAATTAACTTTTGGATACAGCGTCTAAGTTACATGCCCATTGTTCTTCCATGTTTGATAGTGATATATGATCACATACAGGGACTTTTTCAACATTTTGTGTTACAGCCTGAATTTAAAATGAATTAAATTTCGATTTTGTGTAACTGACAAACAGACAATACCCCATAATGTCAAAGTGGAATTATGTTTTTAGAAATTTTTACTAATTAATTAAAGATGAAAAGGTCAAATGTCATGAGTCAATAAGTATTCAACCACTTTGTTAAGACAAGCCTAAATAAGTTCAGGAGTAAAAATGTGCTTAACAAGTCACACATTAAGTTGCATGGACTCATGTGTAGCCCTTTCCTGCAGTCAATGACCAAAAGCACCCCTTTGGTGTCATGGTTGGAATGTTATTCATATTTTTCATAATTTCATGACGAATACAAATATAATTTTTTCAAACAATGAAAATCCAGTGTTTCTATGTCAAAGAGTTTTGTTATATTTCAGTCTTCTTTGATGTATATAAAGTGTGATATTAATACATTTCAACTCTATATCTGACATGGCACAGGTGGCTTCTACTTTTTAAGCCCATAATCATGTGTGTGAGGTGTATACTTTTGTTTCAAAGTAGATTTGTTTTAGACTACCAAGAATCACACTGTGTGACCCTGATTTTGCCCACTGCAGTAAATTTATATTATCAATCACGTTTAATGACTACCTCATCTCTGTACCCCACACATACAATTATCTGTTAGGTCCCTCAGTTAAGCAATGAATTTCAAATGCAGATTCAACCACAAAGACCAGAGAGGTTTCTATGCCTATGCCTCACAAAGAAGAGAACCAGTTGGTAGATGGGTAAAAAAAAGCAAACATTGAATATCCCTTTGAGCATGGTGAAGTTATTAATGGTGTATCAAAACACCCAGTCAGTACAAAGATACAGACGTCCTTCCCAACTCAGTTGCCGGAGAGGAAGGAAACCATTCAGGGATTTCACCATGCGGCCAATTGTGACTTTAAAACAGTTACAGAGTTTAATGTCTGTGATAGGAGAAAACTGAGTATGGATCAACAACATTGTAGTTACTCCACAATACTAACCTACATGAGAGAAAGAAAAGAATGAAGCCTGTACAGAAAACAAATATTCCAAAACATGCATCCTGTTTGCAACAAGTTACTAAAGTAAAACTGTAAAAAATGTGGCAAAGAAATTTACTTTATGTCCTGAATACAAAGTGTTATGTTTGAGGCAAATCTAACACATCACTGAGTACCACTCTTTCTATTTTCAAGCATGGTGGTGGCTGCATCATGTTATGGGTGTGATTGTCATTGGCAAGGACTAGGGAGTTTTTTTAGGATCAAAATAATGGAATCGAGCTAAGCGCAGGCAAAATCCTATAAGAAAACCTGGTTCAGTCTGCTTTCCATCAGACACTGGGAGATGAATTAACCTTTCAGCAGGACAATAAACTAAAGCACAAGGCCAAATATACACTGTAGTTGCTTACCAAGATGACAGTGAATGTTCCTGAGTGGCCTAGTTACTGTTTTGACTTAAATCGGCTTGAAAATCTATGGCTGTCTAGCAACAATTAATAACCTACTTGACAGATCTTGAAGAATTTTTTAAACAATAATGTGCAAAAATTGTACAGTCTAGGTGTGCAAACACCTTAACCAGAAAGACTCACAGCTGTAATGCTGCCAAAGTTGATTGTAACATGTATTGACTCGGGGGTGTGAATTATCATGAATAATTAGATATTTCTGTATTTTATTTTCAATAAATTTGCTAAAAGTTCTAAAAACATGTCTTCGTTTTCTAATTAAGCGGTATTGTGCATAAATATTATATTTTATCCATTTTGAATGACATGCTGTAACGTCCAGCACGTCGAGCACAAGGACATTGTGTGTTGAACTGAATCCTTTTCGATCCCCATGGCGACCTGTCAAAACATTTCATTCATTTAAAAACAGCTGTTGCACTGCTAGAATTCGTATTTACATTAATCGTCAGAAATTGCTCTAATACTTTAAAGTGGCTGCCTCTTAAGAACATGTCGAAACAGACTTCAGGTTAAGCATTTAATTTCAGAAGTATCTTTGAGAGAAAATGTACGACTTATTAATTTCGTCACCACTTGAAGGGTTTCCAATAACATCCCTCACACCGTAATATAACGCTCCCATCTAAAGACGCACATTGTGAAAACTTGAATTGTTTTTTCAGTAGTTTGGGCTGAATAACAGAGAAACCCATGTATTCTGTCCACCGGCAAATTAACATGTGTGTTGCATCATATTGCAGAGGCAAATACCAAGTCCTTCCTATTGACTGGACAGGTAAATCTACCAAGTCCTTCTTAATGACAGGGGCAGTGAATCTACCTATGTATATCACTGGATTCAGGGTCAAAAAGTTAATGATATAATTTCCATGTAGGTCAGTAGAGCCAAATGTTGGTACTGTCAATGACCAGAGAGAAGGAGGAAGAGGGAGAGAGGAAGAGGAAGAGGAGGATGGCGAGGAGGAAGAGGGGGAAGAGGAGGACGAAGAGGAGGGGCACGGCAAGGAGGATGATGATGATGAGGAGGAGGTGAGGGAGCGAGGATGAGAGGGAGGAGGAAGCACTAATGTAATGCATATGCAGGAGGGTGTTAGTCTGTTTATATGTGCAAGGAAATACAACCGCGATTCGCCCAGGGAAAGAACATCAGAGCATGAGAAATGTCAATTAGCCATTGACTGTGAGGATTGTGATGTGAACCACAAATGAACACAGATAGGAGAGAGGATCTGAGATTGATCAGTTATTCGGCTCCGTTTCTTCAAGGTTGAATAATAGTATAACATGCCATCGCATCACAACGCTCACTCTTCCACCTGCTTTGCATAACTGCAATTATTCAAAAGCTAATTTGTTAAAACTTATGCTAATTCAGTAGTCCTCCCAAAACTAATTACAAATGTAATTTTCTCTTTCGTCATGGTATTTAATTAATGCTTCAGCTTGGTTGACTAAAAGCATCATACAAGATATATTATTTTTCCTTTTTTTGAAGTGGTATTGTATAACTCGACAAATCAGTCCTGACAATTGAATATTCACATTCTGCAGTTCATAACCTAAGTTACGATGTTTATATGTATATTGTCTATAGTAAAAACAGAACCACAAATAGAATCGCATCATTCTTATTTCAATGAACAGAATACACCATAGGCCATTGTGGCAAGTCTACAAGTCCTAAAGGTCCAATGCATTCGTTTTTTTCTCAATATCAAATAATTTCTGGGTAACAATTGAGTACCTTACTGTGATTGTTCTCAATTAAAATTATCGAAAAGAAACAAAAATAGCTTCTCAGCAAAGAGCAATTTCTCAAACAAGAATTTTGCTAGGACTGTCTGGCAGTGGTCTGAGTGGTGAGGGGGAAAACTCAAAACTAGCTGTTATTGGCAGAGAGGTTTGCAACTCTCATTCTTATTGGTCTATTAACTAATTTACTGCCTGGTGATGTCAGCAGGCAGGCTAAAACTCCATCCCACCAAAACAGGCTGAAATGTCAGGCGGTCTTTCAAACAGCTCTTATCCTAAAAGGGCATTATAATCATTTTCACAATCTCACAATATTATTCCAACATCATAGTGTGGAAATATATACACAACACAGGAATCCTTTGTTTGACTGCACTGGGCCTTTAACACATTCATGGTGACATTTTTAAAGATGTTATCTTGTCTTTGTTTTAGATACAAGCCAAGAAAAGTATAAACTTTTTTAAAAAATTATACATTGTTCCTCTCTAAGGAAAAATGGGTAATTTTCCACAAAATCTTTGACTAGACACATAACAAAGTTCTAGAGCTGAGACAAAAGTAATAATCCATGAAAATACAGGTTCACTCCCTAAAAACAAAACTTTGTCGTCAGGACGTCCCCAGAAAGTCACAAAATGCTCCGGATGATGTGTCATGGTCCCCTGAAGGTTTTGTCTAGTTCCCTATTTATACCAGGTACGTCACCTGATGGTCGCAAACAAACATTTGACCCAGGCCACAGGCACCCTAGTTTCATTACATATCACTCCTTATTGCCAAGGTCATCAAAGCCATGATTGGTGAACCACTGATCCACTCACAGCTCTTTTGGCAATGTTAGGGACACCCACAAAAACAGTGTTTTTAACGTACTGTACAGGGTTTTCAACTTACATATTTGACATATATGATTACATTGTGTATGTTATTTAAACAGTAATTATTACTCAACAATTCCTCAACTGGGATTTGAACTCACAACTTCTTGGGTCAAAACATTCCGATTTTCCAATCTTTTCTTTGTGTCCCAGTTTCACTGTGAAATTAACTTACACAGATTTATACAAACTCCATGTCCATTTATCTTCACAGTACAAAGACCTTCCTCTGCGTCATTGCTAGCACAATTAAGCTTAGTTGGGATCAGTAAGATGACACAGGCCTTGAAGCTGGGCTCGCCAGTGTGTAATTCTGAATGAACTTCATTTGAAAGTGTCTGTGCTCTGTCTTGAATATGAATGAGAGAGAAGACAACAACATCAGATCATAGGGCTTTTACCTGAAAGCATTATGAATGCCTCAATTCCCATCAATGTACTTGCTAAGCTTTGCAAGAGGGCTAATTATTTCTGGACACTTGCAGACACTGCTCGGAGCGGTAATTTATTTATTTTGAGAAACAAAATTAGCCTTTATTGTTTAAAGAAATTAAGAAAGAGATTGGTGTGTGTTTTTGCTCTCTTATCATGGTATGGGGTTGTTCAATGACAGACATCTATTTGTTTAAAATCTATGTCTTGATAGTTTCATTTTTAGAGATACAAATAATCATGTTTTTTTGCAAAATACTATACACACAGTGGCCAGTTTACTAGGGACACCACCTCGTTCACAAAAATGGTTTGTGGCCATGGCTTGCTGTATAAAGCAGGAAAACAGGCATCAAGGCATTGCTACTGTTCGATTGAACATTAGAATGGGCAAAACGAGTGACCTAAGCAACTTTGAGCGTGGTATGATTGTCGGTACCAGGCGTGCTAGTTTCAGTATCTCAAAAACGGCTTGCCTCCTGGGCTTTCATGCACGGCAGTCTACGGTTTACCGAGAATGGTGCGACAAACAAAAACATTCAGTCAGCGGCAGTCCTGTCGGCGAAAACAGCTCATTGATGAGAGGTCAATGGAGAGTGGCAAGAATGGTGCAAGCTAACAGGCCTGCCACAAACAGACAAATAACAGCGCAGTGCAACAGTGATGTGTAGAACAACATTTCAGAACACACAACTCGTCGGTCCTTATCACAGATGGGATACTTCAGCAGACGACCACCCCGGGTTCCACTCCTATCAGCTAAAAACAAGAAGAAGCGGCTCCAGTTGGCACGCGATCAACAACACTGGACAACTGAGGAGTGGAAAAACATTGACTGGTCTGACGAATTCCAGATCCTGTTGCATCATGCTGATTGCAGGATTTGGCATAAGCAGTGTAAGCAGCATGAGTCCTTGGCCCCATTCTGCCTGGTGTCAACGGTACAGGCTGGTGATGGTGGTGTAATGGTATAGGGAATGTTTTCCTGGCATACGTTAGGTTCCTTGATACCAATTGAGCAACGTTTCCATTTAACAAATAATTCAGGCTGTTCTGGAGACAAAGGGGGGCCTGACCCGGTACTAGACGGGAGTACCTAATACATTTCCGCTGAGTGTATATCCGCTGCACTCCAGGGAAATAAGTAGTACTGCTAGGTTTTACATAGCTAAATGTAACGAATCATTTAAAAAAATATATATATATAAAGAACTGTACAAATGATACGTGACATCAATATAACATTTTTTTTTTATAATTCAGTACAGTAATATGAGATCTGTATGTAAACATTTTTCATTTGACATTGTAGTCCGTTAACAGATGCTCATATCTATCCAAAGTGACAGTAAGTGCATTCATCTTAAGATAGCTAGTTGAGACAACCACATATCACAGTCAAATATACAGGATACGAACATTCCATTCCATTTTTTTTTGTTGCAGAAAAACACATTTTCATATACATCTAAAATCTATTAATAAAAAACAGTAATATTTTACATACACATGAAGGTACCCATAACCAATCATTTCTGATGAAAAAACACAAATGTGATCAATTTGTGGATATAGCGTTTTGGAAATAAACTCTTCACATGCTCATGGGAATTACTCAGATGGTTTCCCAGAGCACAGGAAGGTCAGGCATCAAGCAGTTTGCCACCCCTTCCTGTGCACTGACCTTTGGGAGAAAACAACAGGAGAATTCGTGTTTTACGGATCCTCTTTAGCCTAACCCCTCCTTAAAAATGCTAATTAGCTAGGCCTTGTCCAAAGGCATCCAAAGGCGTCTTTGGAAATCCTGTACGCCTCGTCTCTCTACAAAAACCCTAGCCCAAATATGTGACAAAAGAAACCCAAATCCCTTTTTAAGTGATACCTTACTGAAGAAAACCATGTAATTTGCTGAGCCTTTTTGCCACTGATACCTCAAAATGTGGTTTAATGGGCCTGTTGACACAAATCAGTATCCTTGGTAAACTCATGCAAACAATAGATCCACCGGCTACTAACTGGCATTGGCAGGTGTCCTAAGCATCCTGAGTGAAATGGTCCACACACAGCTGTCTGGCTGAAGCTGATAGGATAGCATACAGAAGGGAGCTTTGGCCTGCATCCTGAATGGCACCCTATCCTCTACAGGGCACTACTTTTGATGAGGGCTCTGGTCATGTCAATAGCAATATAAAAGCTCACATTAAAAGCTAACATTAAATGTTACACTTAGTCCTAATCACCATTGGCTCTATTGATTGAGTCATTAATGGTTTCACAGCATTGATATTAGTGTTCAACTGTCATTCACTGCTTAAGCCGTGATTGCAGAGCCAATGGTAAAAGAGTGCATCACAATGCTGATACTATAATCACTGCCAATTTGTCTATTTTAGAATCAGAACCTTTATATTTCTGTCACATAAAACGTGGTACAGCATGTCTTTGGGTCGAACTGCAGATATGAGGACTAGCTGGGCATTGGTTGGGCTGAGAAAAAATGATAAGATCAGATGTGAGGAATGAAGGGCCGCTCACGTCTTAGGGCAGAAGCATGGGGCATTTTTTTTTTATAGGAATGATAGGATTTCAAACACTTTCTCAACAATCATCCCTTCTTCACCATCCACCTCACTGAAATGGCATGAGGGATTTTGGATTGTTCTATTATTTTGTGCTTAATTTAGAGTTGTTTTTGATCGATTCCCATAAAAGGATGTAAAGCCTCCTTGAATTTCCTACAACACAATCGGAATGCTGAATGTTCCAAGACTTGGGGAAGGTTCAACGTTCGGGGAGCAAGAAGTTATACTCAGGCGGAATAATTTCAAAGATCAATGAAAAAGAGAGAAGGGATTAAATCTTAGATGTACTTTGCGGTATTTTTGGAATTGGTTTCCAGAGTCGTGTTTGAAAAACATTTGAAGAATCTGCCATTCACATTATTTACATTTAAATGAACAGGCAAAATCATGTTTTTAATGAAATTTGATTATTTTTGGATGAAAACGGATCAAAGTATGATGACCAAAGTATGAAAAATCAGTGTTGCTTCTACATTGATAACGTTTGATCATAAAGTTACTGGTCCCCTCCCCCATGTCAAACTTGGATTCAGGAGGGGGGATTATTAAGGGGATAGGGTGACATCACCCTAACTCTTATTTGAAAACACCAATGGTAACATGATATTCTTTTACCTAATTTAAATAAGTACCGACTTGTAACCAACATTGGAGAAGGCGTGTTTGCAGAGGGGGTGCTTTATATAGCTAGATAGCTACTCTACTGGTGCCAACATTTGACTATAGGGTGTCAGCAAATAGAATAAAAAGTTTACACTATGGCAAAGATATCCATATGTCTTCCCTTTCATCTGTGTCTGGTTAGCTAGTTACTGGCTAGCTAGGTCTTCATCTGTGTCTGGTTAGCTAGTTACTGGCTAGCTAGGTCTTCATCTGTGTCTGGTTAGCTAGTTACTGGCTAGCTAGGTCTTCATCTGTGTCTGGTTAGCTAGTTACTGGCTAGCTAGGTCTTCATCTGTGTCTGGTTAGCTAGTTACTGGCTAGCTAGGTCTTCATCTGTGTCTGGTTAGCTAGTTACTGGCTAGCTAGGTCTTCAGCCAGCATGGAACAAAAGAGGGGGGAAGGGTCGTTCAAAACTCTGACGCCGTTGTCAAGTTGTCAGTGCTACTGTGAACCAAATCACAAGACACATGCCAAACAGCATTAAAATCATTAATGGAATTTCAATGTTGTTTGAGTTGCTTTGTGTATCACCAAATTTGCTTGGGATGATTTTATTGCAACATTGCTCACTGTATCCAAGTTTCTTGACATAAGCGTTTCAAAGAGCTGTCAGTCAAAGCGAGCTCATGAATATAAGCTCCACACCCACTCAGCATGTCTTTTCAAACTTCCTGGTAGTTAGCCATGATCAGTTTTCTTTTTTTTTTATGTTATGCATTTATATCCCCCCAAAATATTATGGTGAATATTTTAGTTACTCCGAAGGCTATTTTACATTGTAATCAGAATGACTGTTCGGGATCTGTAAATAAACTGATCACTGCTGTCCAGTATCCACACATTTACTGACATACTGTATCTATAAAAAAAAATAAAAAATCTGTACCATACCTCTGCCATTCTTTTGCTTCACTGAAATTGAGTATGTTATACATAGACTGCCATGCATTCTCACGGCTGGTACATGAGGAGCACATTTCAGCTAATACACATCCTCTAGATGTCTTGTGGAAATGAATGGAAAACCAGGTTTCACATCCTAGCAGGAGGTCAATAAACTGTGACTACACACTTCTAGCTGGTTATTCAACGCATGAATGAAAGCCTTTAGGGAGTTTTCAGCCACAATATCCAGAGTGACTCTTCCATTCTTCTGTCTGATAAGCCAAGGGCCAGGTTGAAACTGTCCATTGTGCTAGGTCTCAAAGAGCCTGATAGCTCAGGGAATCTGGACATTAGATCTCACAGACAGTGGCACTGTACAGGACAGCCAAAGTCTCAGCCATCTGAGTCAAACAAAGTGCTCTGTCTACAGTGTAGTGAGGACAAATGAATGGCAAGTTTTGACACCAAAAAAACTAGGCTCCAAATAGGAAAAGCACTCGCATTTACATTTTACATTTACATTTAAGTCATTTAGCAGACGCTCTTATCCAGAGCGACTTACAAGTACATACATCCATACTTTTTTTTTTGTACACGCACATCTGAGGTTGCTTCCTGCAGGTTCGTGGGAATAATTTGGTACCTTGAAAAGCAAAGTAAGCTTAAATGAAACTAATGTGATACTTGCAAACCTAATAACCAGGCTATATATATTCGTTCTTTTATATTCATTCTTTTTGCCATGCAGACAATGAAACCTTGCTGTATGGTTGCTAAGCAGCGGTCAGAGGGCAATCATAGGTTAGAATACTTTGAACAGAATACCCAGAACATTGTATAATTAATCTGCTTTGCTTCTGCTTGTAGAGAAAACAAGCACAATTTGTTATGTCTAAGCATAACACTTCTCTTTTGAAAGGCTAAGTAGAAGAGAATAAGATCAGAGACATCATTGCACAGTTGTAATCAGAAGGAAAATTGGCAGCAAACAATGCTCATATTGAGGAACAAAATGATTGACGGAACTGTTAAGATTGTATTTTTCATGTCCATTTTCTCATCCTTAATACACAGCAAAGCATGGAGTCCCATCACAAAGCAACGGTGACACATGAAAGGAATGAATTCTCTCAAAGCCACCCAGTCAGCAGCCCGTTTAATGTATTCCTATCTCTTTGTAAATGTGTCATTTGTAGCGTTTCAGTTTGACGCTTGCGAATGCTGATAAGGAAATGTAAAAGGGAGGTTACGGATCTTTTCCCAGTTGTTAGGGAAATTATTTTCCTCCCCAGCCTCTCTCCGTCAGGCACTCATTTCATCAAAGATTTGGAGTATTATGTGTTTCTTTCTGTTTGTTCCACAGCCAGGTCATTTTTGTTCATGCCAAATCTAAGATTCACAAAGAAAACTTTGATTACATTTTGTAACAAAATTGCAGCTTTGCAGATCCACAGAGGAGTAACACTGTACTGATTTTGTGTCTTTGTAATTCTGTAGGAATGTGTAATTGTGAAAGATTACCTGGCTTCGCCATCAACCCACAGCCACGCACACACACACACACACACACACACACACACACACACACACACACACACACACACACACACACACACACACACACACACACACACACACACACACCTCCACAACCGTCAATCTGTCTGACAAACATTTTGCACTCTGATATTAGTTATGTTTCCTAGGTGTCCAAAAAAATCTACATTCTGCTATGGTGTCCATATTAGGATAGCCTCGGATACAGTTCACCGGATGAAGCCTTGACCAGCCTTTTTGCTCACACAGCAGTCTTTTACAAACCCCATGCAGCAGCACATCAGACAATACCTACAGAAAGTGCTTATGGCTGAGAGTCAGGGGGCTGCCTGGGAATAACACAGGAATAAACTCTATAAACCCTATCTGCTGAGGGGGGAGTAGATTACTGCAGACAAACAACAGAGAGAATGATATCAGGAGGAATAATGTGTGTGCCAAAGTGTCTGGCGGCAAGATATATCTGAAACAAATAACATCTTCAGTATTAGGGGCTCTTTTTTCAGATCTCAGAGCCCTCATATTGTCCATGCCTGAATCGCAAATGTTACCTTTTACCTACTGTACATAGTGTGCTACTTTTGACCAGAACCCTATGGGCCCTGGTCAAAAGAAGTGCTGTATATAGACAGGTTGATTGTTTAGCATCGCTTGAGGCGATGGGCATTTTGTTGTTATCACATGCATTATCTGAATTAGGCACACAGAATTATACCTACGGAGGAGTCGCTTCTGTGAAGGAACTTTGTATGTCTTTGAACTTCAGAGAGTTAGCTTAACATTGGACCAACTAGCTAAGCTAACAAGCTTGTGTGTGCAAATGTGGCACCAGAATTTTCAGGTCTCTCCAGAGGTGTTAGATCAGGTTCAAGTCCTGGCTTTGGCTGGGCCACTCAAGGACATTCAGAAACTTGTCCCGAAGCCACTCCTGCATTTGTCTTGGCTGTGTGCTTAGGTTTGTTTTCCTGTTTGAAGGGGAACCTTCACCCCAGTCTGAGGTCCTGAGCGCTCTGGAGCAGGTTTTCATCAAGGATCTCTCTGTACTTTGCTCTATTCATCTTTCCCTCGATCCTGACTAGTCTCCAAGTCTCTGCTGCTGAAAAACAACCCCACAAAATGATGCTGCCACCACCATGCATCACCGTAGGGATGGTGCCAGGTTTCTTCCAGACGTGACGCTTGCCATTCAGGCCAAAGTGTTGGTTTCAGCCCACTTGGCAAATTCCAACTACTGGCTGGTTTGTGGTGAAGTTTTTTTTCCACAAGGTTCACTCTGCCTCCTAAATGGCACCCTATACCCTACATAGTGCACTACTTTTGACCAGGGCCCATAAGGAAAAGGGTGTAGGGAATAGGGTGCCATTTGTACACAGCCACTCACTCACACAAAGAGCTCTCCTCCCAGGAGAGGCCCGCCTCTTATTTTTGGCTCCCAGGCATATTGATTATCCTGCTCTGGTCCGCGGAGATTAGCTGTGATGGCGGGATGAGAGCTGAGCGATTAGATTATACAGATAAATGCACAGCAGCACATCATGATGAACATAGCGTGTTGAGCCCGTAATTAGAAACATGTAGGTATAAAGGACAGGGACGTGAAAGATATTAAACAGCATGTAGCAGGTAGTTATCGGATTTATAGGTAAGCAGCTCCACTATAGGCCTACAGATGCAGGATATTTTGTTGCTGTAAATTTTCCTGCACCACATGAATGTAACAGGGTTGACAATTTCTTCTTGGTAGTCTTAAACACATCTACTTAGCAACAAAAGTGTACATCTCACACATATGGTTATGGGCAACAACAAAAAAATAAGACACCTGTACCATGTCAGATATAGAGTGGAATTTTGAGTTTGAATCCCAATATTACGCTTTCTATACAACCCAAAATACTATGTTAATCATGGTGTTCTGCTGTGCATTTATCTGTATGATCTTTAAAAAAATTATGTTTATTGATTATGAAATTATAAAAAATATGAATAATATCCTACCCATGAAGCCACTAGGTAATTTGACTGCAGGAAAGGGCTACATCAAAAATGAATAACCTTGTGACGTTGGTAGGCCTAGTGTGTATGTTATTTCCTTCACATGGAATAATTAACTCTAGCGTCTTCTCTCGTCGCTGGTG